>NC_053393.1:285702468-286002468 GCF_905171765.1 Bufo bufo
CCCGTGGAGGCCACACACACTACTGAGCCTCATTTTGACTTGTTTTAAGGACATTACATCAAAGTTGGATCAGCCTGTAGTGTGTTTTTCCACTTTAATTTTGAGTGTGACTCCAAATCCAGACCCCCATGGGTTGAAAAATTTGGTTTCCATTTTTTATTTTTGTGTGATTTTGTTGTCAGCACATTCAACTATGTAAAGAACAAAGTATTTCAGAAGAATATTTAATTAATTCAGATCTAGGATGTGTTATTTTTGTGTTCCCTTTATTTTTTTGAGCAGTGTATATATTTGACTGTGAAATAATAGCAGTCAGTTGCCTGCACGTGTGTGTGTTTCAGGCCCTGCAAGTGCATAGTGTCACCAGCGCAACTCATATCTGGTGTCACAGTAGATTACATAAAAAAAACTAAAAACTATTTTGACTGTGAAATAATAGCAGTCAGTTGCCTGCATGCGTGTGTGTTTCAGGCCCTGCAAGTGCATAGTGTCACCAGCGCAACTCATATCTGGTGTCACAGTAGATTACATTTAAAAAAATAATAAAATTTTGACTGTGAAATAATAGCAGTCAGTTGCCTGCACGCGTGTGTGTTTCAGGCCCTGCAAGTGCATAGTGTCACCAGCGCAACTCATATCTGGTGTCACAGTAGATTACATTTAAAAAAAATTATAAAATTTTGACTGTGAAATAATAGCAGTCAGTTGCCTGCACGTGTGTGTGTTTCAGGCCCTGCAAGTGCATAGTGTCACCAGCGCAACTCATATCTGGTGTCACAGTAGATTACATAAAAAATATATATATATTTTGACTGTGAAATAATAGCAGACAGTTGCCTGCACACATGTGTGTTTCAGGCCCTGCAAGTGCACAGTGTCACACCAGTGCAACTCATATCTTGTGTCACAGTAGAATACATAAAAAAATATATATATATTTTGACTGTGAAATAATAGCAGTCAGTTGCTGAAAGGATTTGGACCTTTCTGGACCTCTACGACCACCTTGGTTTGATGTCACTGACGTCAGTTGGCAATAACAGACACGCACACAGGCAATCACTGAGAAACACTCTGATTTTATTATGCTATTGCTTGGCCTGATATAGGCAGCAGAAAAGTTTGCACAACAACAGTGTTAAGCCAATCATAAAATGATAAACATTGACGCCCATACAGATACAATTGGAACATCCCTTTTATGGGTATGTAATACGTCACATATAAGAACGTACGTTGTTGTGCCGAATGACCATGAGTGAATTATAACATTTGGTCTATTTCTGGGAGAATCCCAGAATCTGTCCTGAGACAGATAAGTGAACCTAACTCACAGGGAAGGAGGATGTGAAGTGCGTAGGTGAGATATTATAACAATTCTGTAGAGAAGACAACATGGAGTCACATTTGCCATCAGTTGGCTGCACGCGTGTGTGTTTCAGGCCCTGCAAGTGCACAGTGTCACACCAGTGCAACTCATATCTTGTGTCATAGTAGATTACATAAAAAAAATAAACTATTTTGAGTGTGAACTCGAAAAGTTCTGAGGGCATAGTTGACTGGCTAACACAGGACACCCAATCTTCTACAGCTTCCGCTCGGAACCTTGACGCACCATCCTCCTCCAGCTCAGCTTCGGGCACCTCTCAAGTTACCACTCGCCCGCCTGCCGCCACCACCAACACTAGCACCACAGCTGCTTCACTTGATCTGTCAGAGGAGTTATTTACACATCAGTTGGAAGAAATGAGTGATGCGCAACCATTATTGCCAGAGGATGTAGATAACAGGGATATGTCTCAGTCAGGCAGCATTACACACATGGATGTACGGTGTGATGATGATGATGTTGTACCCGCTGCTGCTTCCTTTGCTGAGTTGTCAGATACAAGTGAAGCGGTTGATGATGACGATGTGTCCGTGTATGCCACCTGGGTGCCCGCTCGAAGAGAAGAAGAAGAGGGGGAAAGTTCAGATGGGGAGACAGAGAGGAGGAGGAGACGAGTTGGAAGAAGGGGGAGGTCGTCGCAAGGAGCTAGTGGCACAGTCAGACAGCATGCATCGGCACCCGGGGTCAGCCAGACAGCACGCCAATCAACGCATGCTGTTGCCACCACCAGAATGACATCATTGCAGAGATCAGCAGTGTGGCATTTTTTTTGTGCGTCTGCCTCTGACACCAGCAATGCCATTTGCAACCTGTGCCAAAAGAAAGTCATGGGAAGTCCAACACCCACCTAGGTACAACTGCTTTGCATAGGCACATGATCTCAAATCACAAACGCCTATGGGATCAACACATGAGTACAAGCAGCACACAAACTCAAAGCCGCCATCCTCCTCCTGGTCCAGCATCTTCAGCCACATCAACCACTGCTGTGCTCCTTGCCCCCTCTCAACCATCCGCCACTCCGTCTCTCACCTTGACTAGTTACTGCTCATCTGCCCACAGTCAGGTGTCTGTCAAGGACATGTTTGAGCGTAAGAAGCCAATGTCACAAAGTCACACCCTTGCCCGGCGTCTGACATCTGGCTTGTCAGAACTCTTAGCCCGCCAGCTTTTACCATACAAGCTGGTGGAGTCTGAGGCCTTCCAAAAATTTGTAGCTATTGGGACACCGCAGTGGAAGGTACCCGGCCGAAATTTCTTTGCACAAAAGGCAATCCCCAACCTGTACTCGATTGTGCAAAAGGAAGTCATGGCATGTCTTTATAACAGTGTTGGGGCAAGGGTCATTCTGACCACTGATATACCTGCCCTGATCGTGCTTTGCAGACCAGATATCACCTACACTGCGCATTGGGTAAACCTGCTGACGGCTGCCAAGCATGTAATGCGTGGCTCTGCAGAGGAGTTGGTGACACCACCACGACTTGCAGGCAGGCCTGCTGCCACCTCCTCTACTCCTCCTACTCCATCCTCTTCCATAACCTCCTCGGCTGAGTCCTCTTCTGCTGCTGCGTCTTGCTCCACATCAACGGCACCCCCCCAGCTCCCCAGGGGCTATTCCACATCCCGGATACAACAGTGTCACGCCGTCTTGGGGTTGACTTGCCTGAAAGCAGAGAGTCACACCGGACCAGCACTCCTGTCCGACCTGAACGCACAGGTGGATCAGTGGCTGACTCCGCACCAACTGGAGATCGGCAATGTGTTGTGTGACAACGGAAGCAATTTGTTGGCGGCATTGAATTTGGGCAAGTTGACACATGTGCCGTGAATGGCACATGTGTGTAATCTGATCGTACAACGCTTTGTGCATAAGTACCCAGGCTTACAGAACGTCCTCAAGCAGGCCAGGAAGGTGTGTGGCCCTTTCAGGCGTTCCTACACGGCCATGGCGCACTATTCAGATATCCAGTGGCGAAAAAACATGCCAGTGAGGCGCTTGATTTGCGACAGCCCGACGCGTTTGAATTCAACACTCCTAATGTTCGACCGCCTGCTCCAACAAGAAAAAGCCGTCAACGAGTATTTGTATGAACAGGGTGCTAGGACAGCCTCTGCGGAGCTGGGAATTTTTTTGCCACGTTACTGGACGTCATGCACAATGCCTGTAGGCTCATGCGTCCTTTTGAGGAGGTGACAAACCTAGTCAGTCGCACCAAAGGCACCATCAGTTACATCATCCCATTTGTTTTATTCCTGGAGCGTGCCCTGCGAAGAGTGCTGGATCAGGCCATAGATGAGCGTGAAGAGGAAGAGTTGTGGTCACCATCACCACCAGAAACAGCCTTATCAGCATTGCTTGCTGGACCTGCGGCAATGCTGGAAGAGGAGTGTGAGGAAGAGGAGTCACAGCCGAGGATTTATGTTTATGCTTTATGTTTTGGTCTGCTGTAAAAAGTGATAGCAAAGGTGGTCGTGGCCAGTTTGCACCCAAATATTCAGTGTTGGAGTGGCTTCTTGAGTTGTGACAACCGTCTAGTCAGAGAAGATGGCGATCCTGGAGAGCTAAGTGACCCCAAGTTGTCACAATACACACTGCACTGTTGCAGTTATTTCTGTTGAAAGAGTATAGGGGCGTATTTCAGTAAAAAAACACAAATATATACGCACTGCACTGTTGCAGTTATTTCTGGTGAAAGCGTTTTGGGGTAGCATTTTTCAGTAAAACAAGAGAAATATATGCTCAGTTCACTTCTGCAGTTATTTCTGTTGAAAGCGTATAGGGGCATATTACAGTAAAAAAAGAAAAATATATACGCATTTCACTGGTGCACTTATTTGTGGCAAAAGCGTTCAGTGGCCTATTTCAGTACAGAAAGAAAAATACACTCAGAATTATTAGGAACACCTGTTCTATTTCTCATTAATGCAATTATCTAGTCAACCAATTACATGGCAGTTGATCAATGCATTTAGGGGGGTGGTCCTGGTCAAGACAATCTCCTGAACTCCAAACTGAATGTCAGAATGGGAAAGAAAGGTGATTTAAGCAATTTTGAGCATGGCATGGTTGTTGGTGTCAGACGGGATTTGAGTATTTCACAATCTGCTCAGTTACTGGAAAATTTCACGCACAACCATTTCTAGGGTTTACAAAGAATGGTGTGAAAAGGGAAAAACATCCAGTATGCGGCAGTCCTGTGGGCGAAAATGCCTTGTGGATGCTAGAGGTCAGAGGAGAATGGGCCGACTGATTCAAGCTGATAGAAGAGCAACGATGACTGAAATAACCACTCGTTACAACCGAGGTATGCAGCAAAGCATTTGTGAAGCAACAACACACACAACCTTGAGGTGGATGGGCTACAACAGCAGAAGACCCCACCGGGTACCACTCATCTCCACTACAAATAGGAAAAAGAAGCTACAATTTGCACGAGCTCACCAAAATTGGACTGTTGAAGACTGGAAAAATGTTGCCTGGTCTGATGAGTCTCGATTTCTGTTGAGACATTCAAATGGTAGAGTCCGAATTTGGCGTAAACAGAATGAGAACATGTGTCCAGACTCTGATGGCTACTTCCAGCAGGATAATGCACCATGTCACAAAGCTCGAATCATTTCAAATTGGTTTCTTGAACATGACAATGAGTTCACTGTACTAAAATGGCCCCCACAGTCACCAGATCTCAACCCAATAGAGCATCTTTGGGATGTGGTGGAACGGGAGCTTCGTGCCCTGGATGTGCATCCCTCAAATCTCCATCACCTGCAAGATGCTATCCTATCAATATGGGCCAACATTTCTAAAGAATGCTATCAGCACCTTGTGGAATCCAATGCCACGTAGAATTAAGGCAGTTCTGAAGGCAAAAGGGGGTCCAACACCGTATTAGTATGGTGTTCCTAATAATTCTTTAGGTGAGTGTATATAAGCACTTCACTGGTGCTTTTATTTCTGCTGAAAGTGTTTACTGGCCTATTTCAGTACAAAAAGAAAAATATATTCTCAGTTCACGTCGGCGGTTATATGTGTTGAAAGCATGGCTGGGAGTCAGCAGGGTGGCAGCAGTGGGAGGACGGGAGCCAAATGTGCCCGGGGTAGAGCACTTGCTTCGCAGCAGCCTACCTGCCCGAGAAGTAGTGGAGCAGGGGTTCACAGAAGTAGCGGCTGTAGCAGTCAGTCAGTACAGCGTTTATATGTGTTATTTTGTAGAAAAAAAATACATTGTAGAAAAAAAAATACATTCTCAGTTCACGTCGGCGGCGGTTATATGTGTTGAAAGCATTTAGTGGCCTATTTCAGTACAAACAGAAAAATACAATCTCAGTTCACGTTGGTGGTTATATGTGTTGAAAGCATGGCTGGGATTCAGCAGTGGAAGGTTGGGAGCCAAACATGCTCGGGGTAGAGCACCTACTTCGCAGCAGCCTACCTACCCGGGAAGTAGCAGGGGTTCACGGAAGTAGCGGCAGTGGCAGTCAGTCAGTGTGGCGGTTATATGTGGTAAAATCTTTTTTGAAGTATTTTGCTCGAAAAACAAAATTTATTCAGCGATCAGCGCTGCGATTATATGCGGTTAAATCTCCATGATGTCTCTATGATAAATCTGCAGAGTGGGGGCCCGTGTTGCTTCTACACACTTTCAAAATAATCCTTCAGCGGAGCGAATAGATGCCGCATGACCGGGACTCTCCATGACCTTCCCAGGAGCTGCTGTCGGGAGCAGCGGTTCATTTCTGAGACGTCTGTATAGTGCGGGGGGAATCCGAAGACCCTTTCCATCTCAGTGCTCCGTTATATGTGGTAAAATCTTTATTGAAGTATTTTGGTGGAAAAACAAATTTCATTCAGCGTTCAGCGCTGCAGTTATATGTGGTAAAATCTTTTGTGACTTAGTTTGATGGAAAAAAAATTGTATTCAGCGTTAAGCGCTGCACTTATATGAGGTAAAATCTTTTGTGAATTATTTCGATTGAAAAACAAATTTCCACCTCCTCCATTAACTTCCTCCTCTATTCATTCTTATCCTCAACACACACACTGACTTGACTCCCCCCCCCCCCCCCCACAGCTATATATATAAGTGGTGCCAGCACCACCTAGGGGCGAATAAAGGTAAATGACACTGCCAGCCTGTTAAAGGGAATTACAGCATGATACCACAATATATTTGATATGACAATTAGCAACAGTTTACAGTGCCCACATATAGCACATAATAAGAAACTGCATCAAGATAATTCAGGCGTGGATCAGCCAGGTTTTCCACACACCAATGCCTGATGCATCAGACTAGATCATCCATGGTGCCACACCAATAATTTGACAAAAGAGACCGATTTCTTCTGGCTACCTGCCTTAGCCACACATCTGATGCCAAGTGCTCCTTCTTGCACCCACCTTCGTCTGCTGGTACTGGTATTGCCACCCACTTCCCCACTCTGTTACCGGGTCACTTTGTGGTCTCCTGATGCAGCTACTGCTGCCATCTCCAAACTATGTCACCTTGCCACTCTGTGGTATCCTGCTGCTGCCATATCCACACTATGTCCTGATGCTGCCGCCACCTCCAAACTATGTCACCTTGCTACTCTGTGGTATCCTGCTGCTGCTACAGCCATCTCCACGTTATTTCACCTTGCCACTCTGTGGTCTCCTCATGCTGCTGCCATCTCCACACTATGTCACCTTGCCACTCTGTGGTCTCCTCATGCTGCTGCCATCTCCACACTATGTCACCTTGCCACTCGGTGGCCTCATCATACTGCTGCCATCGACAGACTCTGTCATTGTGCCACTCTTTCAAAGTGTTTTTTTAGATAAAAATGATGAGTGACTGAAAAACTCCTTTTGCTGTATGGACCAAATGACGTCGTGTGACATCTGAAAGTGTGAGGAAAATATATATTATGAAACAAAAAGTACATGAAAACAATGACAACCTCCTCATACTGCCACCACCTCTAGACTCTGTCATTGTACTACTCAGTGGCCTCCTCATACTACTGCCAACTCCAGACCCTGTCATTGGGCCACTCTGTGGTATCCTCATTATGCTTCCACCTCGCCACAATGTCATAGGTCCACTCTGTGGATTTCTCATGCTTTTCACACCCTCCCCACTTCATGACTGGTCCACTATTTTGCCTTTTCGGCCTGACTGACATCATCATTTATTTGACCTTTTTTCTGATCTGTCAGAAGGAAGGAAAAATGAGACGCACAACGGATCCTGTCTGTGAAGCAGCTGTAAGGCCTGTATGGTCCTATCAGAATAGAAAACACAGAAGACATGCAAATATTCCATTCACGTGTCATCTCTGTTTTACATCCACTCCTGTTTTTTGTTACATTAGCAATACTGATGGATTCGGGGGGCTCTACTTGTATACGCATTTAGTAGAACAGGTTCTAATAACATCTATGTGGAATCAGCTGGCGACGGTGTAAAAGAAGTGTGCTTCTTCTTGGCACTGACATTAACCTGTAAGGCTGAGTTCATACTTGAGTTATTTGGTCAGTTTTGGCCCTGTGACTGCCCTAATAAGTGAAGTGTGCAGTGATTCTAAGAGCAACGCCTGTCATCTGCATGTCATACGGACTCACAGTATTATTTCACTGCCAAAGCAGACTCCCTATGTGTATTACTACAAGGCACAGTGTTCTACACCACTATAAAGGCTCTCAACAGCCAGGAAATAGACGTTTTTGACGCGATTCACTGTAAATAAATTTGGATCAAGGCAAATTTGTCAACAAATGTTGCTGTCAACTCTCAAGATTAGATCCAAAGAGCTGTCACTATCAGTGAAGCAAGCCATAATTAGGCTGAAAATACAAAACAAACCCATCAGAGAAATAGCAAAAACATTAGGCGTGGCCAAAACAACTGTTTGGGACATTTTTAAAAAGAAGGAACGCACCAGTGAGCTCAGCAACACCAAAAGACCCGGAAGACCACGGCAAACAACTGTGGTGGATGACCGAACAATTCTTTCCCTGGTGAAGAAAACACCCTTCACAACAGTTGGCCAGATCAAGAACACTCTCCAGGAGGTAGGCATATGTGTGTCAAAGTCAACAATCAAGAGAAGACTTCACCAGAGTGAATACAGAGGGTTCACCACAAGATGTAAACCATTGGTGAGCCTCAAAAACAGAAAGGCCAGATTAAAGTTTGCCAAACGACATCTAAAAAAGCTATCACAGTTCTGGAACAACATCCTATGGACAGATGAGACCAAGATCAACTTGTACCAGAGTGATGGGAAGAGAACAGTATGTAGAAGGAAAGGAACTGCTCATGATTAGAGTTGAGCGAACACCTGGATGTTCGGGTTCGAGAAGTTCGGCCGAACTTCCTGGAAATGTTCGGGATCCGAACCCGACCCGAACTTCGTCCCGAACCCGAACCCCATTGAAGTCAATGGGGACCCGAACTTTTGGGCACTAAAAAGGCTGTAAAACTGCCCAGGAAAGAGCTAGAGGGCTGCAAAAGGCAGCAACATGTAGGTAAATCCCCTGCAAACAAATGTGGATAGGGAAATGAATTAAAATAAAAATTAAAAAAATAAAAATGAACCAATATCAATTGGACAGAGGTCCCATAGCAGAGAATCTGGCTTCACGTCAGCAGAGAATCAGTCTCTTCATGCCATAGCAAAGAATCTGGCTTCATGTCAGCAGAGAATCAGTCTCTTCATGCCATAGCAGAGAATCTGGCTTCATGTCAGCGCAGAATCAGTCTTCATGTCATAGCAGAGAATCAGGCTTCACGTTACCCACCACTGGAACAGGCCACTGTCACATATTTAGGCCCCGGCACCCAGACAGAGGAGAGAGGTCCCGTAACAGAGAATCTGGCCTTATGTCAGCACAGAATCTGTCTTCATGTCATAGCAGAGAATCAGGCTTCACGTCACCCACCACTGGAACAGGCCACTGTCACACATTTAGGCCCCGGCACCCAGGCAGAGGAGAGAGGTCCCGTAACAGAGAATCTGGCTTTATGTTAGCGCAGAATCAGTCTTCATGTCATAGCAGAGAATCAGGCTTCACGTCACCCACCACTGGAACAGGCCACTGTCACACATTTAGGCCCAGGCACCCAGGCAGAGGAGAGAGGTCCCGTAACAGAGAATCTGGCCTTATGTCAGCACAGAATCTGTCTTCATGTCATAGCAGAGAATCAGGCTTCACGTCACCCACCACTGGAACAGGCCACTGTCACACATTTAGGCCCCGGCACCCAGGCAGAGGAGAGAGGTCCCGTAACAGAGAATCTGGCCTTATGTCAGCACAGAATCTGTCTTCATGTCATAGCAGAGAATCAGGCTTCATGTCACCCACCACTGGAACAGGCCAATATAATGGTAAAATGAAAATAAAAATAGTATTGAATGAGGAAGTGCCCTGGAGTAGAATAATATATTGTTAAGGGGAGGTAGTTAATATCTAATCTGCACAAGGGATGGACAGGTCCT
Organism: Bufo bufo; assembly: GCF_905171765.1. NCBI lineage: Eukaryota > Metazoa > Chordata > Amphibia > Anura > Bufonidae > Bufo > Bufo bufo. Next base: position 285,712,346 of record NC_053393.1, read on the forward strand.
GTGGGATCCATGCCTGGTTCATTTTTATGAACGTCAGCTTGTCCACATTGGCTGTAGACAGGCGGCTGCGTTTGTCTGTAATGACGCCCCCTGCCGTGCTGAATACACGTTCAGACAAATTGCTGGCCACCGGGCAGGCCAGCACCTCCAAGGCATAAAAGGCTAGCTCTGGCCATGTGGACAATTTGGAGACCCAGAAGTTGAATGGGGCCGAACCATCAGTCAGTACGTGGAGGGGTGTGCACAGGTACTGTTCCACCATGTTAGTGAAATGTTGCCTCCTGCTAACACGTTCTGTATCAGGTGGTGGTGTAGTTAGCTGTGGCGTGTTGACAAAACTTTTCCACATCTCTGCCATGCTAACCCTGCCCTCAGAGGAGCTGGCCGTGACACAGCTGCGTTGGCGACCTCTTGCTCCTCCTCTGCCTTCGCCTTGGGCTTCCACTGGTTCCCCTGTGACATTTGGGAATGCTCTCAGTAGCGCGTCTACCAACGTGCGCTTGTACTCGCGCATCTTCCTATCACGCTCCAGTGTAGGAAGTAAGGTGGGCACATTGTCTTTGTACCGGGGATTTAGCAGGGTGGCAACCCAGTAGTCCGCACACGTTAAAATGTGGGCAACTCTGCTGTCGTTGCGCAGGCACTGCAGCATGTAGTCGCTCATGTGTGCAAGGCTGCCCAGAGGTAAGGACAAGCTGTCCTCTGTGGGAGGCGTATCATCATCGTCCTGTGTTTCCCCCCAGCCACGCACCAGTGATGGGCCCGAGCTGCTTTGGGTGCCACCCCGCTGTGAACATGCTTCATCCTCATCCTCCTCCACCTCCTCCTCATCCTCGTCCTCCTCGTCCTCCAGTAGTGGGCCCTGTCTGGCCACATTTGTACGTGGCCTCTGGTGTTGCAAAAAACCTCCCTCTGAGTCACTTTGAAGAGACTGGCCTGAAAGTGCTAAAAATTACCCCTCTTCCTCCTGGGCCACCTCCTCTTCCATCATCGCCCTAAGTGTTTTCTCAAGGAGACATAGAAGTGGTATTGTAACGCTGATAACGGCGTCATCGCCACTGGCCATGTTGGTGGAGTACTCGAAACAGCGCAACAGGGCACACAGGTCTCGCATGGAAGCCCAGTCATTGGTGGTGAAGTGGGCCTGATCCGCAGTGCGACTGACCCGTGCGTGCTGCAGCTGAAACTCCACTATGGCCTGCTGCTGCTCGCACAGTCTGTCCAGCATATGCAAGGTGGAGTTCCACCTGGTGGGTACGTCGCATATGAGGCGGTGAGCGGGAAGGCCGAAGTTATGCTGTAGCGCAGACAGGCGAGCAGCGGCAGGGTGTGAACGCCGGAAGCGCGAACAGACGGCCCGCACTTTATGCAGCAGCTCTGACATGTCGGGGTAGTTGCGAATGAACTTCTGCACCACCAAATTCAGCACATGCGCCAGGCAAGGGATGTGCGTCAAACCGGCTAGTCCCAGAGCTGCAACGAGATTTCGCCCATTATCGCACACCACCAGGCCGGGCTTGAGGCTCACCGGCAGCAACCACTCGTCGGTCTGTTGTTCTATTACCCCCCACAACTCCTGTGTGGTGTGGGGCCTGTCCCCCAAACATATGAGTTTCAGAACGGCCTGATGACGTTTACCCCGGGCTGTGCTGAAGTTGGTGGTGAAGGTGTGTGGCTGACTGGATGAGCAGGTGGAAGAAGAGGAGGAGGAAGCTGAGTAGGAGGAGGAGGAGACAGGAGGCAAAGAATGTTGCCCTGCGATCCTTGGCGGCGGAAGGACGTGCGCCAAACAGCTCTCCGCCTGGGGCCCAGCCGCCACTACATTTACCCAGTGTGCATTTAGGGAGATATAGCGTCCCTGGCCGTGCTTACTGGTCCACGTATCTGTGGTTAGGTGGACCTTGCCACAGATGGCGCTGCGCAGTGCACACTTGATTTTATCGGACACTTGGTTGTGCAGAAAAAGGCACGGCTCTCTTGGAGAAGTAGTGCCGGCTGTGAACAACATACTGTGGGACAGCAAGCGACATGAGCTGTTTTAAGCTGTGTGTGTCCACCAGCCTAAATGACAGCATTTCATAGGCCAGTAGTTTAGAAATGCTGGCATTCAGGGCCAGGGATCGAGGGTGGCTAGGTGGGAATTTACGCTTTCTCTCAAATGTTTGTGAGATGGAGAGCTGAACGCTGCCGTGTGACATGGTTGAGATGCTTGGTGACGCAGGTGGTGGTGTTGGTGGTACATCCCATGTTTGCTGGGCGGCAGGTGCCAACGTTCCTCCAGAGGCGGAGGAAGAGGCCGAGGCGGCGGCAGCAGCAGCAGAAGAGGCCGAGGCGGCGGCAGCAGCAGAAGAGGCCGAGGCGGCAGCAGCAGAAGAGGTAGCAGGGGGAGCCTGAGTGACTTCCTTGTTTTTAAGGTGTTTATTCCACTGCAGTTCATGCTTTGCATGCAGGTGCCTGGTCATGCAGGTTGTGCTAAGGTTCAGAACGTTAATGCCTTGCTTCAGGCTCTGATGGCACAGCGTGCAAACCACTCGGGTCTTGTCGTCAGCACATTGTTTGAAGAAGTGCCATGCCAGGGAACTCCTTGAAGCTGCCTTTGGGGTGCTCGGTCCCAGATGGCAGCGGTCAGTAGCAGGCGGAGTCTCTTGGCGGCGGGTGTTCTGATTTTGCCCACTGCTCCCTCTTTTGCTACGCTGTTGGCTCGGTCTCACCACTGCCTCTTCCTCCGAACTGTGAAAGTCAGTGGCACGACCTTCATTTCATGTGCGGTCTAGGACCTCATCGTCCCCTGCATCGTCTTCCACCCAGTCTTGATCCCTGACCTCCTGTTCAGTCTGCACACTGCAGAAAGACGCAGCAGTTGGCACCTGTGTTTCATCATCATCAGAGACGTGCTGAGGTGGTATTCCCATGTCCTCATCATCAGGAAAAATAAGTGGTTGTGCGTTAGTGCATTCTATCTCTTCCACCCCTGGGGAAGGGCTAGGTGGATGCCCTTGGGAAACCCTGGCATCAGAGTCTTCAAACAGCATAAGAGACTGCTGCATAACTTGAGGCTCAGACAGTTTCCCTGATATGCATGGGGGTGATGTGACAGACCGATGGGCTTGGTTTTCATGCGCCATCTGTGCGCTTTCTGCAGAAGACTGGGTGGGAGATAATGTGAACGTTCTGGATCCACTGTCGGCCACCCAATTGACTAATGCCTGTACCTGCTCAGGCCTTACCATCCTTAGAACGGCATTGGGCCCCACCAAATATCGCTGTAAATTCTGCTGGCTACTGGGACCTGAGGTAGTTGGTACACTAGGACGTGTGGCTGTGGCAGAACGGCCACGTCCTCTCCCAGCACCAGAGGGTCCACTAACACCACCACGACCATGTCCACGTCCGCGTCCCTTATTAGATGTTTTCCTCATTGTTCCCGTTCACCACAATTTTGAGTGGCAAATTTGGGAATAGTTTTTCAACCCAGAACAAAAACTGTGCTTTTACGGTCACTACAAATAACTTGACCAGCTAAAACAGTACAGATTTGGTTGAATAGAAATGTGAGGCCTGTTTTTTTTTGCGCTGTGTGACAGGTATAGGTTTAATCACAGAATTAGACTTCTATCTGCACGGTAGCGTGTGTCTTAGGTTTTTCTGAATGACACTATCAGCACCTTCAATGTAAGATATCCTTTTTGGGATAGATTTCAAGTAGGCCTCATATAGCAGAAACTAGTTATTTTGAGAATGGCAAATTTGGGAATAGTTTTTCAACCCAGAACAAAAAATGTGCTTTTACGGTCACTACAAATAACTTGACCAGCTAAAACAGTACAGATTTGGTTGAATAGAAATGTGAGGCCTGTTTTTTTTTTTGCGCTGTGTGAGAGGTATAGGTTTAATCACAGAATTAGACTTCTATCTGCATGGTAGCGTGTGTCTTAGGTTTTTCTGAATGACACTATCAGCACCTTCAATGTAGGATATCCTTTTTGGGATAGATTTCAAGTAGGCCTCATATAGCAGAAACTAGTTATTTTGAGAATGGCAAATTTGGGAATAGTTTTTCAACCCAGAACAAAAAATGTGCTTTTACGGTCACTACAAATAACTTGACCAGCTAAAACAGTACAAATTTGGTTGAATAGAAATGTCAGGTCTATTTTTTAGGCGCTGGGTGACAGGCTCAACTTGCCCCTGATGTAGTATATGGCCAAAAAATAACCACACTATTGATGGTTAAATGCACTTGGGTGACACAGGCTCAGCCTGCACCAGATGTAGTATATGGCCAAAAAATAACCAGACTGTTGATGGTTAAATGCACTTCGGTGACACAGGCTCAGCCTGCAGCTGATGTAGGATATAGCACAAAATAACCACACTATTGATGGTTAAATACACTTGGTGATAGCTTGTGCTGGCGCACCACAAGCCACAAAATGGCCGCCGATCACCCCAGAAAAAAAGTGATCTAAAAACGCTCTGGGCAGCCTCAAAAAAGTGAGCAAGTCGATATTAGCACTTCAATGATCCACAGCTGCAGATCGATCACAGAATGAAGTCTTTTGAAGGAGTTAATCTGCCTAATCTCGCCCTAACGTCGCAGCAGCAACCTCTCCCTATGCTTGAATCAGCAGAGTGACGTGCAGCGATACGTGACCCAAGCTTATATAGAGGCTGGGTCACATGCTGCACTGGCCAATCACAGCCATGCCAATAGTAGGCAAGGCTGTGATGGCCTCTTGGGGCAAGTAGTATGACGCTTGTTGATTGGCTGCTTTGCAGCCTTTCAAAAAGCACCAAGAAAGCGCCGAACACCGAACCCGAACCCGGACTTTTACGAAAATATACAGTTCGGGTTCGCTCATCCCTACTCATGATCCTAAGCATACCACCTCATCAGTGAAGCATGGTGGTGGTAGTGTCATGGCGTGGGCATTTATGGCTGCCAATGGAACTGGTTCTCTTGTATTTATTGATGATGTGACTGCTGACAAAAGCAGCAGGATGAAGTCTGAAGTGTTTCGGGCAATATTATCTGCTCATATTCAGCCAAATGCTTCAGAACTCATTGGACGGCGCTTCACAGTGCAGATGGACAATGACCCAAAGCATACTGCAAAAGCAACCAAAGAGTTTTTTAATGGAAAGAAGTGGAATGTTATGCAATGGCCAAGTCAATCACCTGACCTGAATCCGATTGAGCATGCATTTCACTTGCTGAAGACAAAACTGAAGGGAAAATGCCCCAAGAACAAGCAGTAACTGAAGACAGTTGCAGTAGAGGCCTGGCAGAGCATCACCAGGGATGAAACCCAGCGTCTTGTGATGTCTATGCGTTCCAGACTTCAGGCTGTAATTGACTGCAAAGGATTTGCAGTAAGCCGGATTGTGACTAATGCACACTGGCGCAAAATTAATGGTTTTTAGTTCGTGACACCAATTGCAATGTGCGCAGGTTAACTAGTCTCAGGGCCCTTTAAGATGTTGCCACTCACGTACCAGGTGAGGAATGCCAGAGGGGGATAATGTCTCTCTGTAGTAGGTATAGTGTCAACGGTGTCTCCTACCTTGGTATGGCTGGACTCCTGAATCCTAGCTCACTTGCAATAAATTTGAGTACTGTTAGTAGGAGTAATTGAGGAATGAATGCAATCCAGACAGGAAATATGGTCCAACTTGTTTTTACTTAATGCAGCTTTGAATCCATACAAGATACAGCAATAGTCTTGGGTCCCAGCAGGTATTGGCAATATGTGGCAGGAATCTATATGTATTCTGCTTCTTATCATATGCCTAGTAGAACTGACAGGTATCTGTCTGTCTTCTGCTCTGTCTGTCTTCAGTCTGCTTGATATGGGCCTGACTAGCTGAAGGAGGTATTTGGCTTCTCCTGGTCTTTGGATTAAACACTCACAGTTCTGCTCGCAGGGAATGGCTTCCTGGAGATCTGTAGATCCGGATGTGGCTGCTTGCTTGTCAACCAGCACTGAGGTAGATGATTCAGGCTGGGAAGAGGGATCCTGGGCCTCAGCTGAGGTCTGGATCCTAGGTTGGGATCCCTGTGTCTGGGAGCTCCAGCTAACACAGCCTTCCCCAGGGAGGGGGCTGGTACACACTGGATCTAACTGGTTTCTTCCCTCCCTTGCTGCAGGGCGTGGGGCGGCCCACTTCTGCTCAAAGAGGAGGGGGGACTAGACTGGAATGTACTATTCCAGTCTAGGTATACTAAACTGAACTAAACACATTGCTGCCACCTGCTGGTGTACATGGAAATTACAGCAAAATACATAAAACAGGCCTGGATAATGCATATAACGGAAAATACATTGTTAGATTACACAAGATGGCAATACATATGCACCTGACATATTGTAGCAGGGAGAAAGAGTTTAGTGACATACTCTGGGATGTTACATTCCCGCTTACTTTAAGTGAAGCCGTCCTCGGTGTATGCTTAGGAGGGTAAAGGAATCAGCTCTGGGTACCCAATAAATACAAAGTGCTGCGTGAATTACATATAAAGACATACGTAGACAAAACATGAAACGGCTTTCTCTAGGTTCCTGCCCGCTAGAGTAAGGTGTCCAACACACAGTTTCCTTCTCTTGGTATAACCAGGTAACCTAATACTGCACAAAGCAAACATTACTGACTGACTTCGTATGTCCTGAGCTCGGTAGACATCAAAGAAAGTATGGGGGTGTCTTTTCTCCGTAATCCCACCATTGTGTAATGCAAAGCCCGCAAATGAAAGGCTTTATCCTGTATTCCCTTTCCTGCACCATAGCCTGAAGAAATTTGGCTTGTAGCACGATCACTATGATGACTATGAGGAAGCTAAAATATGTGGCTCTAAGGTTTGAGGCGCCTTACCTTAGGCAAAAGGCTCAGAAGGGGAGGTATTTATTGTCTCCGTATCTTCTGGCAAGTCACAGGAGGAGGGCTTTTAATCCCGTGCGCTCCTGGAAATGAGACACCTCCGGTTGGGAACAATCCGGAACATAAAACAAGCGGGAAGGAGCAGCCTAGGGCTTCTAACGATTCCCGAAGCAGCAGGGGTACCTGTGAAGTAATCTGGATCTGCCTGGACTTACCACTTGGTCCTACCCTGGGTACCTATGGGTATATATCACCGGGTGTAGGCCATTAGTATTCAGCGTCCCTATAAAGACAGTCCATATAAGGGGGGAGAGAACAAGAGCTGTAAAAAGGCACACTTTAAGTAAGTTGCTACATTTTTGTTAAGTGCAATGGTTAAGTGCAATCATTCAAAACAGTGCATAAATTCACATTGTGGCACCTAGAAGGAGAATTCACACAATGGTCATGTTATCTTAAACGTTACAAACTTGTAAACTGGAAAAATTAGTGCAAAAACATTATGCAAATATCAGTGTAATAATACGCTCAAATATCACTTGAGTCCTTTTTCTTTAAAGAGGACCTTTCACCGATTCTTACCCTATGAACTAAGTATACATACATGTGGAGCGGCGCCCGGGGATCTCTCTGCACTTACTATTATCCCCGGGCGCCGCTCCGTTCTCCTGCTATGGCCTCCGGTATCTCCGTTCCCTAAGTTATGGTAGGCGGAGTCTGCCCTAGCGCTGGCCAATCGCATTGCAGAGCTCACAGCCTGGGAGAAAATAACCTCCCAGGCTGTGAGCTCTGCGCTGCGATTGGCCAGCGCTAGGGCAGACTACGCCTACCATAACTTAGGGACTGGTATCTCCGCCTACTATAACTTAGTGAGCGGAGATACCGGAGGGCATAGCAGGAGAACGGAGCGGCGCCCAGGGATAATAGTAAGTGCAGTGAGATCCCTGGGCGCCGCTCTACATATCTGTATAGTTAGTTCATAGGGTAAGAATCGGTGAAAGGTCCTCTTTAAGTGCTTGACTGTGGACAGGAACAAAAAGAGTTACTTGTAATCCACACAAGGTAGTGGGTAATTTGCACAATGGGTAGTTTTCCTCACAGGAAAGTTTGGAAAACATCCTCCTGGGTCCCATGTTTGAGGAGACAAAAGTTCTTTCTTAACCTGGGTGCTCTCAGCAGCTGTAATGGTGCACCACTGCCCTCTTGTGGTGTCTTTAGGAATTGGCTGCTCAGCCTGGTGAATGCAGCTGTGACATGCTGCAAGCCGGGATCCCTTGCCGGTGCAGAGGTGGACAAAACCTCCGGCTGAAGGGGCTCTGGTAGGCAAACTGAGAGTGCCTGTGGCAGCTTCCAGGGCAGAATGTAGGGTTGCACTCTGGGATTGAAAGTCTGGACAGAGTTATTTATTTGCCCCACCTGTAGAGTTGGAGCCGCAGGGATTTCTGGGCTCACTATGGGGACCTCAGGATTGAGGCGTCCCGCTCTGGCAGTAGTAGCAGCACTGGGCGGCGGAGTGGAAGTTCCCGGCCGCCTCTGCCGCACCAGTAAGTGTCCTTGGCGGAGCAGGCCTAGGCCTGTTTGGGGTATCGGGACCCTCAGGGAGCGGTGCAGGGGCAGGTACGGACCGGGCCTGGGCCTCAGGGAGTGCGTCTGCTCCTACCTGATGTCGCAGCCGGGCGGCCGGTTCCAGTGCCTCCTGGTGGTCATCGCGGGGTCCAATCACCGTCTGCGGTACAGGCTGGTCCAAAGCCTGGGCGACTGTATCAGCGGCATCCTCCGCGGGAGCAGGATCAGCATTGGCGGCCATCTTGGTTTCCGGGTTGGCGGCCATCTTCTTTTCCGTCATGGTGCATGCAGGAGGTGAGGGTGGAGCCCAGAGGGAGGAGTCTGCACTCCCTTGGTTCACAATACAAAGTTCATGGTGGGCAGTCTTTAGTTTTCCCGCTTCCAGGGGGGCATATTCAACAATTTCGCGCTCTTGAGAGGGCATTCTTGTCTTTTCCCGCCTCCGACAAGCATGGAGAGGCGGCGCCATCTTGCGAATACGGCGAATTAACCCCCTGAGTACTCGTGGGCACCGCATGGTGCTTTCCTCCACAGCAACAAGGCAATAAAGTCAATTTTCAGGGTTTTGTACAAACTGCAGCTCTTGCAATACTGTGAAATATGCGATGGGATCCATTTTAACACAGAATTGGATCCGGTTCTGTTGGACAGCGATGGCACACAATTCAATCCGATCCTGTTCACAGTGACACCAAAATATGCAGTAAGCCGGATTGTGACTAATGCACACTGGCGCAAAATTAATGGTTTTTAGTTTGTGACACCAATTGCTATGTGCGCAGGTTATAGTCTCAGGGCCCTTTAAGATGTTGCCACTCACATACCAGGTGAGGAATGCCAGAGGGGGATAATGTCTCTGTGTAGTAGTTATAGTGTCAACAGTGTCTCCTACCTTGGTACAGCTGGACTCCTGGATCCTGGCTTACTTGCAATAAATTTGAGTGCGGTTAGTAGGAGTAATTGAGGAATGAATGCAATCCAGACAGGAAATATGGTCCAACTTGTCTTTACTTAATGTAGCTTTGAATCCATACAAGATACAGCAATAGTCTTGGGTCCCAGCAGGTATTGGCAATATGTGGCAGGAATCTATATGTATTCTGCTTCTTATCATATGCCTAGTAGAACTGGCAGGTATCTGTCTTCTGCTCTGTCTGTCTTCAGTCTGCTTGATATGGGCCTGACTAGCTGAAGGAGGTATTTGGCTTCTCCTGGTCTTTGGATTAAACACTCACAGTTCTGCTCGCAGGGAATGGCTTCCTGGAGATCTGTAGATCCGGAGGTGGCTGCTTGCTTGTCAACCAGCACTGAGGTAGATGATTCAGGCTGGGAAGAGGGATCCTGGGCCTCAGCTGAGGTCTGGATCCTAGGTTGGGATCCCTGTGTCTGGGAGCTCCAGCTAACACAGCCTTCCCCAAGGAGGGGGCTGGTACACATTGGTTCTAACTGTTTTCTTCCCTCCCTTGCTGCAGGGCGTGGGGCAGCCCACTTCTGCTCAAAGAGGAGGGGGGACTAGGTATACTAAACTGAACTAAACACATTGCTGCCACCTGCTGGTGTACATGGAAATTACAGCAAAATACATAAAACAGGCCTGGATAATGCATATAACGGAAAATACATTGTTAGATTACACAAGATGGCAATACATATGCATCTGGCATGTTGTAGCAGGGAGAAAGAGTTTAGTGACATACTCTGGGATGTTACAGATTTGCAACCAAGTATTAAAAAGTGAAAGTTTGATTTATGATTATTATTCTGTCCCATTACTTTTGGTTCCTTAACAAGTGGGAGGCACATATGCAAACTGTTGTAATTCCTACACCGTTCACCTGATTTGGATGTAAATACCGTCAAATTAAAGCTGACAGTCTACAGTTAAAGCACATCTTGTTCGTTTTATTTCAAATACATTGTGGTGGTGTATAGAGCCAAACATGTTAGAATTGTGTCGATGTCCCAATATTTATGGACCTGACTGTATGTTGTTTCTGCCTGTCTAGAAGCAATGCTTGCAAATGGTACTGTTCTGCTTTATCCATGTATTACAAAGATTTATATGATTACAGATACAGAAATATTGTTAACTAGCTTGGAAGAAATGTGCAAACTTAAACGTATCTTCTTCTTTTTTTGTTTTTACAAAGGCTGGGCATGTATGTGGAGATAACATGGATCTAATTGATGGGCGACCTACTGGCTCTGTGAGAATATCATTTGGATTTATGTCTACATTTGAGGATGCCAAAGCATTTTTAACCTTTATTGTAGACACTTTCATAAAAAAGTCATCACAAAGAACTGTACAAATAATGGATTATGAAACGTTTCCGATAATCAGTCTGTCACAGTCAGAAAGCAGTGAAGAGAAAGGTATTAATTCCAGTGGAAAAATCACAGGCAGCACAAGGGTCACCCAAAGCCAAATATTGTCCAATCTATCTACAGTAGAATGTGCTTGCAAATGCAAAGTTAGAAAAACCATGACAACAAATAACAAGGCAATCACGCTCAGTCACATCTACATTTATCCAATCAAGTCATGTGCAGCATTTCAGGTAAGACTTTGCATCAAGACTTTTAAATCTGATATTCTGAATTATAGTTAGCATCTTTTCAGTTTTTAACCCCTTAACACCCATGTCTATTTAGCGCTTATTACTAGGGATGAGCGAATTTCATATTTTGAAATTAGTTCACGCTTCGTTTGGTGGTAAAAGCAGAATTGCGTTATGGATTACATTACCACGGACCATAATGCAATTCTATGACGGCATGCATAACGGAATGCCTTTAGAGGCATTCCGTTATTCATTCCGTCAAAATAGAAGTCTATGGGCTGCAAAACGGATCCATCCCATTTCCGTTATGCAGGGGAGTCCTCTCTTCTGGATAACGGAAATGGGACGGATCCATTATGCAGCCCATAGACTTCTATTATGACGGAATGAATAACGGAATGCCTCTAAAGGCATTCCGTTATGCATGCCGTCATAGAATTGCATTATGGTCCGTGGTAATGTAATCCATAACGCAATTCTGCTTTTACCACCAAACGAAGCGTGAACTAATTTCAAAATATGAAATATTCTGACCCCTATAACTTTTTTGTAGTTATGTGTGTGGTGCTGTATGAGAGCTAATTTTTTTGCCAGGCGATGTATACTTTTCATTAATACCTGGGGCGTGTACGGCTTTTTGATCAGTTTTTATTTAATTTTGTGTGCAAAGAAAAGGCACCAAAAAATGGCAAATCGTCCATTTTTGCCATTTTTTGTTGTTTCGCCTTTTTCCATATGGGATTGATACTTTTATATTTTGATCGTACGGGCATTTACACCTGCCGCGATACCCATGATGTGTATATATTTTTTTATTTATTCTGATTTTGTGGAAAGGGGGGTGATTTGAACTTTCATATTTTAATATTTATTTATTTGTAAAAACTTTATTAATTATTTTTTTTAACACTATTTATAGTTCCCATAGGGAGCTATAACAATCAATCATTTGATTGCTATTATCATAGACTTGTGTTGGAGTCTATGATGATTTTACTACTTTCCTATGGAGCCCTACTATAGGCAAGGGCTCCATATAAAAGACTGTGCAGCAGCCTTGTGTCAGACTATGACAGGGGCTGCAGCACCCAAGCTCCGGCTTCTGCGATCACCGCACGGGGGAGCCGGAGCATAACCGGTTTTCAGCTCACTCAGATGCCATGGTCAGGTTTGACCATGGCATCTGAGGGGTTGAATATCTGTGATCGGCATTACAGCTGGTCGCAGACAGTAGTCGCCAGTGTCTGCTGTAGGAAACAGCGAAGTGCCATCTTTAAAGACCCAAAATGTGATGTAACATAAGTTCATGTTGGGAAGGGGTTAATGATGGGCAAACTACCAAGGGACTGACAGAAACCAAATGTGGTGCCAATTTTCTGTTACTTTTCTTTCCGTCACGGGATGCGGAGCAAGACGGATCCATCATGACTAGTGTTGAGCGAAACCGAACTGTAAAGTTTGGGTTTGAGTTCGGTGTTCGGGCATTTAATAAAGCTTGTTGATGCCAGATGTGACGGGAAAGATACTGCAGCACTGGTTGGGCAGTCGGAATCTTATGGATATTCTGGAAGCATCAGGAATGCATGTGGGGCGAGAGAAGGTATTGCTTATTGAACTTATGAAAAAAGTTTGGGCGAAGGTGAAATTGATTAGGGGTGTGGGTGGAGTTAGTGAACTTTCCCCAGTTTGGAGCAATAACTTGCCAGAATTCATATCTCTGTCAGGACTCCGGAACTGGGAATCTCATGGAGTAATGAGGATAGGTCAACTGACTGAGGGTAATGTATTTAAATCTTTTCAGGACTTGCAGCAGGAATTTAATATCCCCAAGGTTTGGTTTTATCAATATTTGCAATTGAGGCACGCCTATGATGTCACAATGAAGAAAGGTTGCATTATAGCTAAAATAGATGTGGTTCACAAATTGGTTCTCCGGTCGGGGGGAAGAGAGGTTTGATATCGCAGGTATATACTCTTTTACTAGATACATTTTTGATAGGGTTCCCACTTACAAGGATGAGGAAATGGGAGGATGATCTGGGGGACATCTCTAAAGATCAGTGGGAAGATATACTGGAGGTAGTTCCCAGAGTGTCTTTAAGTGAACAGGGCAAGCTGTCACAATTATTTATCATCCACAGAGTATATAAAACTCCGGTATTTTTACGGAAAGTTGATGTTAGAACTGACGACAATTGTCCAAAGTGTATGGAGGAAGGTGCAGATCTGCTACATATGCTTTGGTCTTGTCCGGTGATAAGTAGTTTCTGGGATGAAGTGTTGGCTTTGCTTAATCGCAATCTGGAGCTGAGGGTGCAAAAGGATCCCAAGATATGCGTGCTGGGTTATGTGACTGATATTGGAGGGAGTGAGCCGGTTAAGGTGGCAGTGGGGAGGCTGATGTATGTGGGTAGGAAGTTGGTGGCGCAGAGGTGGATCCAAGGGAGTCCGCCAACATTGGAGGAATTTGTGAGAAAGGTACATGATATGTTGACGTTAGAAAGGGGGGTGTTTGTTAGGAGAGGATGTCCTCAGAAGTTTGAGAAGTTGTGGAATGAATGGTTGTCTCATACTCATGTGGTAATATAGGATGCTTTAGAGATATTCACGCTCTGATTTGGGAGGGGGGAGGGGGGGATGGGTTGTTTGGGAGGGGGGTGGGCAGGGGCTGAGAGTAAGTTCTCTAGTAGATATGTAAATGTGCAACTGCTTTTTCTTATATGCATATATTGTACAATGATTGGTGGCGATATACTCATTATATTGTTATATGCTAATGTTTTATTTTAACTTTGCATTTGTGATTTGGAAAAAAAATGAGGACACATACTGTCATGTAATAAGTCAATTTTATTTGACCAATAAAAACGATTTGATTGAAAAAAATAATAAAGCTTGTTGAAAGGCTGCAGGGCACTTAGAAGCAATCACAGCCATGACTAGTAATGGCATGGCTGTGATTTGCCGGTGCATCATGTGACCCAGCCTCTATAAAAGCTGGATCACGTGTAGCACCGCATATAAGCCCTGAGTACAGTACTATCACCTAATTTTCTCAAAAACAGCCTGTATCACATAAAAAATTTCACCATCACGTAATTCGGTCCATCCCGAGAAAAGTGCTTCACTGCATATAACTGCACCTCTGAACGGCAATTAGGCCCTAATTTTTTTATACTTTTACAGAAAAGGCTTTTCAACAAATAAGTGCAATGATGAAAGGCGAATATAGTTGTATTTCGTCAATAATACACAGCAAACTGGGCTGTAAGATATCTCACTGCACCGCTGAACAGCAATTAGATCCAATTTTTTTTCTATTTTTACACAAAAGGCTTTCCAACTGATAAGTACAAACATGAACAGCAAATATATTTGTATTTTGCCAGTAATACACGGCTAACTGGGCTTTAAAATATCTCACTGCACCGCTGAGCGGCAAATATATTTTACTTTTGCCACTAATACACAACAAAAAGTGATGTAATTTTTGCACTTCACCACACAATGGCTAATAAGCCCTTTCTTCTTCACTAATAAAAGGGAAAAAAATGCTTTAGAACATATAACTGCACCGCAATAGAGCAAATAAAATGTAGAAATATTTACTTGTAATAAACCCTCTTAATGCCTGTATCAAATAGCACTTGCACCCTAATAAGAACGGTATGCTGGAATTACAGAGCTGTTTAATGGCAATTTGTATCGCCATCAGTGTAGCAAAGTGTAATCTGATTGTTCCTATTAACCAGGCTGTCACCTCCCCGACTGAACCCTGTTCAACATAAATGCAGTGGAATTATTCCTCCCTATCCTTGCCCTACACCTTGAATAATGTTTCCCTGCCCTTTTTTTTTTTTTTTAGCACAATGACGATTTTTCTATCATTGTGCCTAGTGCCTGCAAACACATCTCTTCCTGCACTAAGTAAGCTGGTGAATGGCAGAATCTAAGATGGCTGCTGGATTTATACGGCTGTGACATCACAGGGCTGGCTGCTGATTAGCTGCATGCATGTCAATATGGGTGATACCGCCTTCGCAGAGTTCCTTTCTCCATGTCCTCACACGTGCAGCCGCCATTTTAGAAAAAATAAGATTCCTTACTATGAAGCGCGAGGAAATTCGCATTCGGTGCAAATCAAATTTTTGCTGAAATTTGTACCGAATTCCACTTTATCAGCTTCGATTCGCTCATCTCTAATTGCCACTATACAAAGCATTAGTACGGCCTCACCTGGCATACGCAGTTCAGTTCTGGGCACCAGTTCATAAAAAGGATGCCCTGGAGTTTTAAAAAGTGCAAAGTAAAGCAACTAAACTCATAAAGGGCCTGGAAGATCTGAGCTATGAGCAAATATTAAAAGATCTGAATTTGCTAAGTCTTGAAAAAAGACGTTCTAAAGAGGGACTTGATTAACCTATACAAATATATAAGTGGACCATACAAAAAATATCGAGAGAAGCTATTCTATGTTAAACCCCCTCAAAAACAAGGGGCCGCTCCCTATCCCTGGAGAAAAAAATATTCAGTCACAAGAGGTGACAAGTATTATTTACAGTAAGGGCTGTGAATGTCTGGAATAGCCTGCCGCTGGAGCTGGTCACAGGAAATTCAGTAGATGGCTTCAAAAAAGGTTTAGGGTACACTTGCGGCAAAGTGATCCGGCAAGCAGTTCCGTCGACGGAACTGCCTGCCGGATCCTGCAAAACGTATGCCAACCGATGGCATTTGTAAGACTGATCAGGATCCTGATCAGTCTTAAAAATGCCTGATCCGTCAGAAAAATGCTTTGAAATGCCAGATCCGTCTTTCCAGTGTCATCTGGCAAAACGGATCCGGCATGAATTTTTTTCACCTTTTTTTTTCGGTCTGCGCGGCATTCCGGTATTTTGAATGCACTAATACATTCCTATGGAATTAGGCAAGTCTTCATTTTTTTGGGCCGGAGATAAAACCATAGCATGCTGCTGCTTTATCTTTTGCCTGATCAGTCAAAAAGACTGACCTGAAGACATCCTGATGCATCCTGAACGGAAAGCTCTCCATTAAGAATGTATGGGGATATTACTGATCAGTTCTTTTCCAGCATTGAGACCTTTTGACGGAACTCAGTGCCGGAAAAGAAAAACGTGTGAAAGTTGACTTTTCTATTTGAAAAAACCATTGAGGCTTATTACAATGTATAGAAATCATGTTCTATACACCCTTTCTCTTTGGCTTACCCTTCCTTAGAAGAAAGATGGATTTGTTCTCATTGCTACATCTGGCGTGGGTAAGGATTTTTTTCCCCCCTCTCCCTCTCTGCAAAACACATGACTGTGTCGCTATTGTTGTAGCGAAAGACATACAGTAAGATACAGTTGGTAGAGATGAGCAAATTTTTAAAAAATTCGGTTCGCCCAATTTTTGGGAAAAAATTTGGTTTGATACGAATTTATTCACAGTGAATCGCGTTAAACGCCTATTTCCTGGCTGGGGAGAGCCTTTATAGTTTTGTAACACGCATAGGGAGTCTGCTTTGGTAGTGAAATAATACTGTCAGTCCGTATGACATGCAGATGACAGGTGTCGCTCTTAGAATCACTGCACACTTCAATTATTTGGGCAGTCACGGGGCCAAAACTGACCAAATAACTCAAGTATGAACTCAGCCTTACGGGTCGATGTTAGCTCCAAGAAGAAGCGCACTCCTTTTACACTGTCGTCAGCTGATTCCACATAGATGTCTACAGAACTTGTTCTATTAACCCCTTAAGGACACAGCCTTTTTACACCTTAGGACCAGGCCATTTTTTGCAAATCTGACCAGAGTCCCTTTAAGTGCTGATAACTTTAAAACGCTTTGACTTATCCAGGCCGTTCTGAGATTGTTTTTTCGTCACATATTGTACTTCATGACACTGGTAAAATGAAGTCAAAAAATTATTTTTTTTTTGCACAAAAAAATACCTAATTTAACAAAAATTTGGAAAAATTTAGCAAATTTCAAAGTTTCAGTTTCTCTACTTCTGTAATACATAGTAATACCCCCAAAAATTGTGATGACTTTACATTCCCCATATGTCTACTTCATGTGTGAATTGTTTTGGGAATGATATTTTATTTTTTGGGGATGTTATAAGGCTTAGAAGTTTAGAAGCAAATCTAGAAATTTTTCAGAAATTTACAAAAACTAAATTTTTAGGGACCAGTTCAGTTCTGAAGTCACTTTGCGAGGCTTACATAATAGAAACCACCCAAAAATGACCCCATCTAAGAAACTACACCCCTCAAGGTATTCAAAACTGATTTTACATACGTCGTTAACCCTTTAGGTGTTGCACAAGAGTTATTGGCAAATGGGGATAAAATTTGTGAATTTCATTTTTTTGTCTAATTTTCCATTTTAACCCATTTTTTCCACTAACAAAGCAAGGGTTAACAGCCAAACAAGACTGTATCTTTATTGCCCTGACTCTGCCGTTTACAGAAACACCCAATATGTGGCCGTAAACTACTGTACGGCCACACAGCGGGGCGTAGAGTGAAAGGTGCGCCGTTTGGTTTTTGGAGGGCTGATTTTTATGGACTGGTTTATTTACACCATGTCCCATTTGAAGCCCCCTGATGCACCCCTAGAGTAGAAACTCCCTAAAAGTGACCCCATCTAAGAAACTACACCCCTCAAGGTATTCAAAACTGATTTTACATACGTCGTTAACCCTTTAGGTGTTGCACAAGAATTATTGGCAAATGGGGATGAAATTTGAGAATTTCATTTTTTTGTCTAAATTTCCATTTTAACCCATTTTTTCCACTAACAAAGCAAGGGTTAACAGCCAAACAAGACTGTATCTTTATTGCCCTGACTCTGCCGTTTACAGAAACACCCAATATGTGGCCGTAAACTACTGTACGGCCACACAGCGGGGCGTAGAGTGAAAGGTGCGCCGTTTGGTTTTTGGAGGGCTGATTTTTATGGACCGGTTTATTTACACCGTGTCCTGTTTCAACCCCCCTGATGCCCCCCTGGAGTAGAAACTTCCTAAAAGTGACCCCATCTAAGAAAGTACACCCCTCAAGGTATTCAAAACTGATTTTACATATGTCGTTAACCCTTTAGGTGTTGCACAAGAGTTATTGGCAAATGGGGATGAAATTTGAGAATTCATTTTTTTGTCTAATTTTCCATTTTAACCCATTTTTTCCACTAACAAAGCAAGGGTTAACAGCCAAACAAGACTGTATCTTTATTGCCCTGACTCTGCCGTTTACAGAAACACCCAATATGTGGCCGTAAACTACTGTACGGCCACACAGCGGGGCGTAGAGTGAAAGGTGCGCCGTTTGGTTTTTGGAGGGCTGATTTTTATGGACCGGTTTATTTACACCGTGTCCTGTTTCAACCCCCCTGATGCCCCCCTGGAGTAGAAACTCCCTAAAAGTGACCCCATCTAAGAAAGTACACCCCTCAAGGTATTCAAAACTGATTTTACATACGTCGTTAACCCTTTAGGTGTTGCACAAGAGTTATTGGCAAATGGGGATGAAATTTGAGAATTTCATTTTTTTGTCTAATTTTCCATTTTAACCCATTTTTTCCACTAACAAAGCAAGGGTTAACAGCCAAACAAGACTGTATCTTTATTGCCCTGACTCTGCCGTTTACAGAAACACCCAATATGTGGCCGTAAACTACTGTACGGCCACACAGCGGGGCGTAGAGTGAAAGGTGCGCCGTTTGGTTTTTGGAGGGCTGATTTTTATGGACCGGTTTATTTACACCGTGTCCTGTTTCAACCCCCCTGATGCCCCCCTGGAGTAGAAACTCCCTAAAAGTGACCCCATTTTGGAAACTAGGGGATAAGGTGGCATTTTTTGGGGGACTATTTTTAGGGTACATATGATTTTTGGTTGCTCTATATTACATTTTTGTGAGGCAAGGTTACCAAAAATTGAAATTCTGAAATTTCATCTCCATTTGCCATTAACTGTTGAGAAACACCTAAAGGTTAATAAAGTTTGTATAATCAGTTTTGAATACCTTGAGGGGTGTAGTTTCTTAGATGGGGTCACTTTTAGGGAGTTTTTACTCTAGGGGGGCATCAGGGGGTCTTCAAAAGGGACATGGTGTCAATAAAAAAGGCCATCAAAATCGGCCTTCCAGAAACCATGTCGGTCCTTTCCTTTTGCGGCCTCCCTTTTACTGATACAGCAGTTTACGACCACAAATGTGGCATTTCTGTAAACTGCAGTATCAGGGTAATAAATTTTAACTTTTGTTTGGTTGTTAACCCTCGTTTTGTTACCGGAAAAAACGGATTGAAATGGAAAAGTGCCAAAAATTGCGTTTTTGGCACCGTTTTTTTAATTTTTTTTAACCGTGTTAATCTGGGGGGTTAGGTCATGGGATATTTTTATAGAGGAGATTCTTACGGACGCGGCGATACCTAATAAGTCTACTTTTTTTTTACAATTATTTAGGTTTTTGACTATATTATCCTTTTTGATACAAAAAGAAAATTTTTGGATCTCTAAAGTCTAGGTGTCATTTTTTTATTTATTTTTTATCCGATTATCTTATGTGGGGGCTCATTTTTTGCAGGACGAGCGGACGGTTTTATTGGCACTATTTTAGGGGCTATATGACTTTTTTATCGCTTGCTATTAAATTTTTTGTTATGTTTGGTGACAAAAAATAATCGTTTTTTGCACTTTTTTTTTTTTTTTTTTGACCGTGTTAATCTGGGGGGTTGGATCATGGGGTATTTTTATCGAGGAGATTCTTACGAACGCGGCGATACCTAATAAGTCAACTTTTTTTACATTTATTTAGGTTTTAGACTATATTATCCTTATTGATACAAAAAAAAAATTTTTGTATCTCTAAAGTCTAGGTGTCATTTATTTTTATTTTTTTTATCTGATTATCTTATGTGGGGGCTCATTTTTTGCGGGACGAGCGGACGGTTTTATTGGCACTATTTTGGGGGCTATATGACTTTATGATCGCTTGCTATTAAACTTTTTGTTATGTAAGGTGACAAAAAAAAATCTTTTTTTGCACCTTTTTTTTTTTTTTTTCTTGACCGTGTTAATCTGGGGGGTTAGGTCATGGGGTATTTTTATAGAGGAGATTATTACCGAAGCGGCAATACCTAACATGTCTACTTTTAATAAATTATTTTCATTTTTTTGGGTGTCTCAAGTCTGAGAACCAGTTTTTTTTTCCGATGTCAGTGCTAAATTGGGATATAAATTTAGTACTCCATGGAAGTGTGATACTCCCTGAAGCAACCAATAATGCAGAGGCCCGGATGATCGGGGCACGTGTCACATTGAGTAGTGGTGTCCTTCCGTATCCCCCTCCTGTGACACACTCTGCACCTTTTTTGGGTTCGTCCCTTCTTTCCAGTATGGGGGACCACACCTGGAAAGTGTTGGCCAGGGACGATCCGGGCACCTACAGTTCCCGAGGTACTCCGGCCTGCTCTTTCCCGGTCCGAAAAGATCAGGGCCATGAGGACTGCCTCATAGAACTGCAGGAATGTCCCTGTGCTGCCAGCGCTTCGGGATAGTACAAAAGAGTTGTACATGGCAACCTGCACCAAGTAGACCGCAACTTTTTTGTACCATGTCCGGGTTTTGCGCATGGCGTTATATGGCTTGAGGACTTGATCCGAGAGATCAACTCCTCCATATACCGATTGTAGGCGACGATACAATCGGGCTTGAGGACCGTTTGCCGCGGTACCTCGCACAGGGACAGGGGTGATGCCGTTACCATGAATTGTGGACAGCATAAGGACATCCCTCTTGTCCTTATACCTGACCAGCAACAGGTTTCCAGTGGTAAGGGCACGGGTCTCACCCCTGGGGATAGGTACCTGGAGGGGGAGGGCAGGGAGGCCGCGTTGATTTTTCCGCACGGTCCCACAAGCGAACGTGGATCTGGCGGCAAGGGACTGGAACAAGGGGATACTGGTATAAAAGTTATCCACGTACAGGTGGTAACCCTTATCCAGCAGTGGGTACATAAGGTCCCACACAAGTTTCCCGGTAACACCCAGAGTGGGGGGACATTCTGGTGGTTGAATCCGGGAATCTCGCCCCTCGTATATACGAAATTTGTAAGTGTACCCTGAGGTACTCTCACAAATTTTGTATAGCTTTACGCCATACCTCGCCCGCTTGGAGGGCACATACTGGCGGAAAATGAGTCTCCCCTTGAACGCAATGAGAGACTCATCAACTGCGACCTCCCTTCCAGGTACATAGGCCTCCATGAATTTGGCCCCAAAGTGATCGATGACCGGCCGTATCTTATACAGACGGTCATGGGCAGGATCACCTCGGGGTGGACATGCTGCATTATCGGAATAATGCAGACATTTCCGGATGGCCTCAAACCGGGAGCGTGTCATGGCTGTACTGTAAAGTGGGGTCTGGTATAGGACGTCCCCACTCCAGTACAGCCTGACACTGGGTTTCTTGACCAGGCCCATATGCAGCACGAGGCCCCAAAATGTCCTCATTTCGGCTGCACTGACCGGCGTCCAGCCACCGGGCCTGGCCAAAAAAGGAGCCCGGGTGTTGAGCGACGAACTGTTGGGCGTATAGATTCGTCTGCTCCACCATCAGATTTACCAGTGGGTCACTGAAAAAATGACAAAAAAAGTCATATTCAGTGTAGCCCACTGTGGAAATCTGGATTCCTGATTGGCCTACAAAATCAGGAATCACAGGCTCGTATCGCTCTGGCTACACCAGACAAGTTCACCGGCAGGGGGCTCCGGTGGATTTAACTGGTGGGCCGGGAAACCAGTACGAGCCCCAGAGCTGCTCGTACCAGGCTGGGCCACAGGGTCCCTAACATGGCGGTCCCCTTGCTCCGCCTGGCGGCGTCTCCGCCGCCTTGGGGGCTCATCATCATCGCTAGATGATGAGGAGGACGCGGATGACAACAGGAATGTGGGGTCATCCTCATCCTCACTGGGACTCTCGGAGTCAGAGGCAAGCTGGGCGTATGCCTCCTCGGCCGAGAACGTCCGGCGGGCCATAGGGGAGTGTGTGTCTGCGTGTATATGTGCGTGTGTGTAACTCTTTATTTTGTGTGCGTGTGTGTGGGGGCACGGGTGTTCGCGGACTTAACCCTAAAACTAACAGAAAAAAAAAAAAAACAACTAACTAAAAAAAGGCCAAAAAATGTGGAAATAAAAATTCAAAACCGCTGATCAACCGTTCGAAGTTGATCAGCGGTGAGGTGTGCGATGCGCTAACAGCGGCCGGACACTAAGTGCCGGCCACAGTCAGCGTACACCAAAAAAGAAAAAAAAAAGAAAAAAATGCACCCCAAAAAAGGTGGGGGGGGGGCAGGGAGTGGGGGGGGAAGTGGCAGCACCCCTGGGGGGTCTAGGGTCACACAGCTGTGCTGTGGACCCCAGACACCCTAACTAGGGTGATGCAATAAAAGTTCACAAACTAACTTTCCCTTTTTTTTCCCTTGCCTAAACCAAACTTTCCCTGTGCTGTCCCTATGTACCTGATGGGGGGTGCTGGGGCACAGATCGGGTCCTGGGGGCACAGATCGGGTCCTGGGGTGCTGGCAGAGACACGTGCAGGCAGCTCCTCTCTCCTCCGGCTCCGGAACACAAAAGGAGGAGGAGAGGAGCGCCTGCCTCTTTTGAATTTGCCGCCGGACCGCCCACAGACCAATCAGAAAGCGATCCTGAGTGGTGATGTCACCATCACCACTCAGGATCGCTGGATGGTGATTGGTGGAGTGAAATCACACCACCATCACCATCCTGTTCCGGGTTATCGGGTCTTCAGAGACCCGAATATCCCGGAAACGCAGAAAACCCGCAGGTCTGAATTGACCTGCGGTTTTTCTGCGATCGCCGACATGGGGGGGTCACAGGGACCCCCCGACGCATTTGCCCCAGGTGCCTGCTCGATGATTTGAGCAGGCACCGGGTTCCGATCACCGCCGGCCGAGCGGCAGTGATCGGAACCATTCATGACGTACCGGTACGTCATGTGTCCTTAAGTACCAGGACATCATGACGTACCGGTACGTCATGTGTCCTTAAGAGGTTAAACACTTAAACAAGTAGAGCCCCCCGACAGATTGGCGAAGGTGTCAGCAGTAAGTTTGTGTTGATGTCACAGATTTTTTGCCCTTCCTCTGACCCATCAGAACATTAACCCACAAAAAACAGATCCTGTCTGTGGAGCATCCGCCTTCACTCGGTCAGCATTTGATCAATAATCCATTAGTATTGCTAATGCCAAAAAAACAAGAGTGGATCCAAAACAGAGATGACACGTGAATGGAATATTTGCATGTCTTCTGTGTTTTGTACCCACTCCTGCTTTTGGCTACCAAATCATAAGCCAATTCTGATGGAATCATACAGGCCTTACAGCTGCTACACAGACAGGATCTGTTGTGCGTCAAATTTTTCCTTCCTTCTGACAGATCAGAAGAAGGGTCAAATAAATGATCATGTCAGCCAAGCCAAAAAGGCAAAATAGTGGCCCAGTCATGAAGTGAGGAGGGTGAGAACAGCATGAGAAGTCCACTGAGTGGCTGTATGACACAGTGGGGAAGTGGAAGCAGCATGAGAAGACCACAGAGTGGCCCAATGACAGAGTCTGGAGGTGACGGCAGCATCAGGAAGAGGCAACAGAGTGGCGCGATGACGAGAGATTGTGGAGGTGGCAGCAGCATAAGGAGGCCAGAGTAGCACAATGACGAGAGATTGTAGAGGTCTCAGCAGCATGAGCAGGCCACACAGAGTAGCACAACAACGAGAGATTGTGGAGGTGGTAGCAGCATGAGGAGGCCAGAGTAGCAGGATGATGAGAGATTGTGGAGGTGGAAGCGGCAGCAGGAGGCCACAGAGTAGCACAATGACGAGAGATTGTGGAGGTGGCAATAGCATGAGGAGGCCACAGAGTGGCACGCAACCAGAGATTGTGGAGGTGGCAGCAGCATGAGGAGGCCACAGAGTAGCACGACGAGAGATTGAGGAGGTGGCAGGAGCAGAGGAAGCCATCTCGGCTCAGCACAATTTAATAATACACCTTCTCCAGCACAAAAGGCTGGCAAATTGATTGTCTGGGAATTTCCATCGAAGATTGGGATAATATATGGCAAATTAAGTTTAGTTTCCTATCATTTTCTTTCAAGTTTTGGTTCCATTTTAATATTAAATATTTGTCTGTATTATGTATGTATACCTCTTCTCATATGTACAGCGCTATGTAAAGATGGTGCTTTAATAATAAATAATAATAATAATAAATTTGTATTTCGCCAGTAATACATTGCAAACTGGGCTGTAAAATATCTCACCGCACTGCTGAACGGCAATAAGGCCCGATTTTTAGCTATTTTTCCACAAAAGACTTTTCAACAAATAACTGCAACAATGAAAGGAGAATATCATTTGTATTTCGCCAGCAATACACGCAACTGGGCTGTAAAATTTCTCACTGCACCGTTGAGCGGCAAAGATATTTTTCCTTTTTCCACTAATACACACCAAAAAGGGCTAGGCGGCAAAGATATTTTTCCTTTTTCCACTAATACATGCAAAAAAGGGCTTTAAAACAGAAAACTGCACCGCTGAGCGGCAAAGATATTTTTCCTTTTTCTACTAATGCTCGGAAAAAAGTGCTTTAATACAGATAAGTGCACCGCTGAGCGGCAAATATATTTTACTTTTGCCACTAATACACGACAAATAGGTCTGTAATTTTCACACTTCTCTACACAATGGCTAATAAGCCCTTTTTTCCCACTAATATATATGCTTTAGAACACATAACTGCACTGCACTAGGGCAAATAAAACGTAGAAATATTTCATTGTAATAAACCCTCTTAATGCCTGTATCAAACAGCAAAATAGCACCTGCACCCTAATAAGAACGGTTTGCTGGAATTACAGGAGCTGTATAATGGCAATTTGTATAGTCTGTGCTGCAAGGTGTAATAGGCTTGTTCCTATTACCAGGCTGTCACCTCCCCGACTGAACCCTGTTCAACAGAAATGCAGTGGAATAATTGTTCCCTTCCTTTCCCTACACCTTGAATAATCTTCCCTGCACTTGTAATTAATTAATTAATTAATTTATTTTTTAGCACAATGACGATTTTTCTATCAGTGTTCCTAGCGCCTGCAGACACGTCTCTCTCCCTGCACTACGTACACTGGTGAATGGCTGCCGGATTTATACGACTGTGACATCACAGGACTGGCTGTCTGCTGATGGCCGCATGCATTTCAGTATGGGTGATCCCACCTTCCAGACATTCTTTCTCCATGTCCTCACACGTGCAGCAGCCATTTTAGGAAAAATGTGATTCATTTCTACGAAGCTCGAGGAAATTCGTATTCGGTGGCAAATCTAATTTTTCCTGAAATTCAGAACGAATTCCACTTTGTCAGCTTCGATTCGCTCATCTCTAACAGTTGGCTTCCTGCAGCGATCATATGTGCATAGTTCTATTGCCCACATAATAAGTATAAGGTAGATGTACACCATTCTGTGCTATCTCTGCAGATGACATGTACATGTATGTCATTAGGATTAAGGGATTAAAGTGCATCTCCAGTTAAAAACCTAAAAGGCATCTGTCAGGAGATGTATACCTGTGACACTGGCTGACTGTTACATGTGCTCTTTGCAGCTGAATGCATCCATGTTGGTCTCATGTTCATATGTGCCCGCACTGCTGAGAAAAATTGTGTTGTAATATATGCAAATAAGCGTATTAGAGCTGCAGGTTCTATGTTGGCAAGCAGGGTGGCAGGCCAACATAGGATAACAGCAATTGGAACTTGCACTGTAGTTCTATGGAAATACAGTTTAATCCATAAAAAGCTAATTAGTGGATATTGTAGCCTCCTAGAAGGACTACAAAAAAGTAAAAAAAATATAAAAGTTATATATTAATATAAAAAATGTAATCACTCCCCTTTCCCTGGAATAAAAAACCATAAACCAAAAAAATATATAAACATCATTGGCATCGATGCATCTGAAAAAGCCAGTACTATTAAAATATTCAAATATTTATTCCATATGGTAAATGACATAATGAAAAAATATCAAAATGGCTGATTTGCCATTTCTTCATCGATTCTCTTACCCCCAGAAAATTAATAACGTGATGAAAAAGTCACACACTACAAAATGGTATCAATAAAAACTACAGATCGTCCCACAAAAACATTTTCAGAATTAAAACAAAAAACACCCTACACATGTGTTGATATTATTGTAATTGTACTGACCCAGAGAATGAAGGGCAGTTTTTCCGAGAACGCCGTTGGGACAAAACCCATAAAACTGTGGCGGAATTGTGTTTTCTTTCCAATTCCACCCCATTTGGAATATTTTTCAAACTTCCCACTAGATTGTATGCCATATTAAATGGTGGCATTAGAAAGTACAACTTGTCCTGCAAGAAATAAGCCCTCATACGGCTATTTGAAAAGTTATGACTCTGAAAACCAGGGAAGAAAAATGAAAATGCAAAAAAAAACAAAAAACTCCGGTATCCAAGGGGTTAATGATGATGAAAGGAAAAGCATACCTCCCAACTTTTGAAAAACACAGAGACTCACATTATGCCCCTCACAGTAGTTATGCCCACATTGTGATCCTCAAAGTAGTTATGCCCACGTGTGCCCCTTTCACAGTAGTAATGCTCACATGTCCTCTCTTCAGTCATAATTCCAGCATGTGCCCGCTTCACAGTAGGTTATGCCCATATTTTCCCCACACAGTAGTTATATCCACATTGTGCCATTCACAGTACTAATGCCCACATTGTGCCCCCTTCACAATAGTAATACCCACATTGCACCCTCTTCACATTAGTTATGTCCACATTGTGCCCCTCACATTAGTTATGCCCAGATGTCCCCCCTTCGGTCATAATGCCAACAGGTGCCCACTTCACAGTAGTTTGCCCATATTTTGCCCCACATAGAAGTTATGCCACATTGTGCCCTTCACACTAGTAATGCCCACATTGTGCAGTAGTTATGTCCACATTGTGGCCCTCACAGTAGCTATGCCCAGATGTACCCACTTCACAGTAGCTATGTCCAGATGTGCCTCTGTCACGGCGGCCAGGATATAAGATACACAGAAAAATAAACAAACAAGTTTCTAGGCGAGAAGCTGGGGATAAAGGTCACCTCCTAACATAGAAACATAGAAACATAGAATGTGTCGGCAGATAAGAACCATTTGGCCCATCTAGTCTGCCCAATATACTGAGTACTATGGATAGCCCCTGGCCCTATCTTAATGAAGGATGGCCTTATGCCTATCCCATGCATGCTTAAACTCCTCACTGTATTTGCAGCTACCACTTCTGCAGAAAGGCTATTCCATGCATCCACTACTCTCTCAGTAAGTAATACTTCCTGATATTACTTTTAAACCTTTGCCCCTCTAATTTAAAACTATGTCCTCTTGTAGCAGTTTTTCTTCTTTAAATAATCTCTCCTCTTTTACCTTGGTTGATTCCCTTTATGTATTTAAAAGTTTCTATCATATCCCCTCTGTCTCGTCTTTTTTCCAAGCTATACATGTTAAGGTCCTTTAATCTTTCCTGGAAAGTTTGATCCTGCAATCCATGTACCAGTTTAGTAGCTCTTCTTTGAACTCTCTCCAAAGTATCAATATCCTTCTGGAGATATGGTCTCCAGTACTGAGGACAATACTCCAAATGAGGTCTCACTAGTGCTCTGTAGAGCGGCATGAGCACCTCCCTCTTTCTACTAGTAATGCCTCTCCCTATACACCCAAGCATTCTGCTAGCATTTCCTGCTGCTCTATGACATTGTCTGCCTACCCTTTAAGTCTTCTGAAATAATGACCCCTAAATCCCTTTCCTCAGATACTGAGGTTAGGACTGTATCACCGATTTTATATTCTGCTCTTGGGTTTTTACGCCCCAGGTGCATTATTTTGCACTTATCCACATTAAATTTTAGTTGCCAGATTTTTGACCATTCCTCTAGTTTTCCTAAATCCTTTTCCATTTGGTGTATCCCTCCAGGAACATCAACCCTGTTACAAATCTTTGTGTCATCAGCAAAAAGACACACCTTACAATCGAGGCCTTCTGCAATTTCGCTGATAAAGATATTAAATAATATGGGTCCCAGAACAGATCCCTGAGGTACCCCACTGGTAACAAGACCTTGGTCTGAATATACTCCATTGACTACAACCCTCTGTTGCCTGTCCCTCAGCCACTGCCTAATCCATTCAAACAATATGAGAGTCCAAGCCCAAAGACTGCAATTTATGATAAGCCTTCTGTGTGGGACAGTATCGAAAGCCTTACTGAAGTCTAGATAAGCAATGTCTACTGCACCTCCGCCATCTATTGTTTTTAGTCAACCCAATCAAAAAAATCAATAAGATTAGTTTGACATGATCTCCCTGAAGTAAACCCATGCTGTTTTTCATCTTTCAATCCATGGGATTTTAGATGTTCCACAATCCTCTCCTTAAGTATGGTTTCCATTAATTTCCCCACTATTGATGTCAGGCTTACTGGCCTATAGTTGCCCGATTCCTCCCTACTACTTTTCTTGTGAATGGGCACAACATTTGCTAATTTCCAATCTTCTGGGACGACTCCTGTTGCCAGTGATTGGTTAAATAAATCTGTTAATGGTTTTTGCTAGTTCACCGCTGAGCTCTTTAATAGCTTTGGGTGTATCCCATCAGGCCCCTGTGACTTATTTGTATTGATTTTAGACAGCTGACTTAGAACCTCTTCCTCTGTAAAGACACATGCATCAAAAGATTCATTAGTCTTCTTTCCTAACTGAGGTCCTTTTCCTTCATTTTCCTTCATAAAGACTGAACAGAAGTATTCATTGAGGCAGTCAGCTAGTTCTTTATCTTCTTCCATATACCTCCTTCTTTTGTTTTTAATTTTGTAATTCCTTGTTTTAATTTCCTTTTTTCATTTATGTATCTGAAGAATGCCTTATCACCTTTTTTCCCTGACTGAGCTAATTTCTCTTCTGCCTGTGCTTTAGAAGCTCTTATAACTTGTTTGGCCTCTCTCTGCCTAATCTTGTAAATTAGCCTGTCATCCTCGTTTTTTTTTTTTTTTTTTTATATAATTCCTAAATGCTATCTTTTTGTTTTTAATGATTTTGGCCGCTTCTGCTGGGTACCACAGTGGTCTTTTCCTTTTTTTGCTTTTACTGACAAGCCTAATGCAATTTTCTGTTGCCTTCAATAGTGCCTCTTTTAAGTAGTCCCATTTCTCCTGGACTCCAATGAAACTGTTCCAATCTGATAGGGACTCGTAACCACTAATCTAATTTTAGAAAAGTCAGTTTTTTCTAAAATCTAAAACTTTTGTTTTTGCGTGGTGGGACTCAGTCACTGTACTTATAGTAAAACCACACTGACTGGTGATCTCTAGATCCCAGCTTTCCCCTACAGTAATAGCATATACCAAATTCCATTTGTGAATACTAAATCTATAATGGCCTCCTTCCGGGTTGGCTCCTCAACTACTTGCTGTAAAGATAATCCCAGTAGGGAATTTAGAATATCTGAAATCCTGGCAGAACTAGCTATTTTGGTTTTCCAGTTTACATCAGGAAGATTGAAGTCTCCCTAATGATACTTCCCCCTTCAATGTCATTTTAGCTATTTCCTCACTAGTAGATCATCTAATTCTTTGACCTTGGCTAGGTGGTCTATATATCACACCTACACGATTTACCTTATGATTATCAAGCTGCAAGGTAACCCAAACTGACTCTAAATTGTTCTCGCTAACTTGTATCAATTAGATTTTATGCTGTCTTTCACATAAGGGCCACCCCTCCCCCTTCTGCCCTTCTCTGTCTTTCCTGTATAGAGAGAACCCTGGTATTGATATATCCCAGTCATTACTCCCCTTGAACCACGTCTCAGTAACAGCCACTACATCTATATTCTCAGATGCCATTATAGCCTCAAGTTCATTGATCTTATTCCCTAAACTGCGAGCATTTGTAGATAAGAATCTGAGCTTGTCATTTCTTAACCTTTGTGCTACTGGCATATTCTGGCATTGTTCTGGGGGGCAGTCGGACTGCTGGATTATCACTCTTTTGCCCCCCTTTCCTAGTTTAAATGCTCCTTAGCAAATACTTGGAACTGTTCACCGAGGACATTCGTTCCTTTGAGAGAAAGATGCAAACCATCTTTCTTGTACAGTTCTTTTCCATTCCAACAAGAGCTAACATGAGACACAAAGCCAAACCCTTGGTTCCGACACCATGTACCAAGCCATACATTGAATTCCTTAATGCGCATCTTCCTGTCATGCTGAAGGTTATGCACAGGCAAAACTGCAGAGAATGAAACAGTTAATGCAACCTCCAGTATATCCTTTCCAAGTGTGTGAAAAGCTTCTTTCACCTTTGAAACCTCATTGCAAGCCAGATCGTTTGTCCCCAGATGGACAATAACATCCACTTCCCTTTCCTGTTTTGCTTGCCTAACAATATTAAGGATCCGTTGTCTATCCCTGCTAGCGGTAGCACCAGGGAGACATCTTACAACACCATTCTCCTCAAACTTCACACCTCTTATGATGGAATCGCCCACCAACAGCTGCTTACTATCAGTCCTCACCTTCTCCTTTTTGTCTTTGGCTGCAGTCTTGCATACTTTAGGCATGGGAGATGATTGTTTCTCACCCACTGTGCTTGAGCCATCCGCCATGTTGCTCTTGCACTCTGAAAGTGCTGCAAATGAATTATGGAGAACCACAGACTGTGGGACATGTCTTCTATCCACAACTCTCAGTCTACCAGAACCTACAGTAACCCATCTTCCATTTCTAGGGGGCCTCTGTGGCAGTGGCATTGCAATGTTCTCAGTCTGAGTTTGCTTAATGGTTAATTTACAAATCTCATATTTCAAAAAGGTAATTTCCTGTTGCATTATGGAGAGCTGTCTACAGATCAGACAGTATCCAAACCTCTAAAGAGTGGAACCTGAAATAAAAGCACAACAATTCCTGCACAGAACCAGGTCTGCCATTGCAAAGAGGGGGGGGGGGAGATTTAAACAAACAAATCTTACTTGTTTAGATTGTATCCACCTCCAGATTACCTCCTGAGTATCTCCTGAATATCTCCAATGCACTTGCAGATCAGCACTTGATTAGACCAGCACTAGATTAGCAGCCTTGAAAAAGCAGCAAGCTAAAAAGCAGCCTTGAAAAAGCAGCAAGCATATCCCTACCAGCTCTCCCTATACTGCTATGCCCACGATCAGACCCTTAAGGTGGGAATACCGTGTCCTCGTGCCTGGGCTGAAAATACCCTAAAATCCCTAAGATGGTGATAGGGGAATAGAGGCAGCCTGCTCCCTCAGAACCTGGTGGGGCAGGTGTCTCTCTAACAGCCTAGACAGCAAAACCACAAGAGAACAAAAACCAACTTATCTTTTGAGCAGGAACAGCCAATCCTTCCTTCCTTGCATACACAGAGCTAGACAGAAGCTATAACCCGCACGGAACACTGGGAGTGGGTGTGATTTAAACTGAAACCAACGACCTCACCTGAAGGGAGGCGGATCTAGCTTGACTCCAAAACAAAAGGCTAGACACGTGCTGCCAATCTGGCAGACCTCCGCACATAGCCTGAGCAGGGCATGACAGTACCCCCCCTTCTACGGGTGACCTCCGGACACCCCGGGCCAACCTTATCCGGGTGGGATCTGTGAAAAGCCCTCACCAGTCGGCTGGCACTAACATCCAGAGCCGGAACCCACATCCTTTCCTCAGGGCCGTATCCCCTCCAGTGTACCAGGTACTGAAGGGAACCCCGAAGAACTCGAGTCAAGAACCCTGGAGATCTCGAACTCTAAATTTCCATCAACCAGAACAGGAGGAGGAGGCAATGGCGATGGTTCCACCGGTTTCACATATTTTTTCAGTAAAGACCTGTGGAACAGGTCTGTGGAAGATCCAGCCGAAACGCTACTGGATTGATCACCACAGATATTTTGTACGGTCCAATAAATCTTGGACCCAGTTTCCAAGATGGTACTCTCAATTTTATATTTTTAGTAGATAACCACACCAGATCACCCACACACAGGTCCGGACCAGTCATACGTCTCTTGTCAGCCATTCGCTTATACCTCTCACCCATCTTCTCCAAATTCACTTGGATCGTCCGCCAGATAGAAGACAAGACAGAAGAAAATCTCTCCTCCTCTGGCATCCCAGAGGAACTAGTCCCAGAAAAGGTACCAACCTGAGGATGAAAGTCATATGTGCCAAAAAATGGCGACTTACCCGTGGACTCCTGCCTACGGTTATTCAAAGCAAACTCTGCTAGGGACAAGAATGAGGACCAGTCCTCCTGATTCTCAGCCACAAAGCACCTCAAGTAGGTCTCCAGGTTTTGATTAGTACGCTCTGTCTGCCCATTCGACTGCGGATGAAAAGCCGAAGAGAACGAAAGTTGAACGCCAAGCCGAGAGCAGAACGCCCTACAAAACCTGGAGACAAACTGTGTGCCCCTATCAGAAACCACATCCGAAGGAATGCCATGCAATTTCACGATATTATCCACAAAAATCTGCGCAAGAGTCTTGGCATTGGGCAAACTAGCTAACGATATAAAGTGAGCCATTTTACTAAAATGGTCAACAACCACCAAAATTACTGTCTTACCGGAGGAACTCAGCAGATCCGTAATAAAGTCCATAGACAAGTGCGTCCAAGGACGAGATGGAATAGACAAAGGAAGAAGTGAACCAGCAGGTCGAGTATAAGCAACCTTTGACCGTGCACAGGTTTCCCAAGCTGCCACGTAATCCTCAACGCTCTTACGTAACCCGGGCCACCAGAACCTCCGGGACACAAGATCAAAGGTGGACTTACCACCAGGATGTCCGGCAAGGACAGTATCGTGATGTTCCTTGAATACCTTGTATCGCAGTCCGTCAGGAACAAACAACCTCCCTGGGGGACAAGAACCAGGAGCCCCCTCCTGGGCTCCCAACACCTCCATCTCCAATTCAGGGTACAGGGCGGAGACCACCACCCCATCAGCCAAAATTGGAGCAGGATCCTCTGAATCACATCCCCCAGGAAAACTGCGAGACAACGCATCTGCCTTAACGTTTTTAACCCCCGGGCGAAAAGTAGCCACAAAATTTAACCTGGTAAAAAACAGTGACCATCTGGCCTGTCTAGGGTTCAGACGCTTGGCAGATTGAAGGTAAGCCAGATTCTTATGATCCGTATATACAGTAACAGGGTGAGACGCCCCCTCCAACCAGTGACGCCATTCCTCAAAAGCCAATTTGATGGCCAGCAATTCTCTATCTCCTACATCATAATTCCTCTCGGCGACCGAGAGCTTCTTGGAAAAGAAAGCACATGGAACCCATTTGCTAGGAGATGAACCCTGCGACAGCACTGCTCTAACCCCCACCTCTGATGTATCAACCTCCACCACGAATGGCTGAGACACATCGGGCTGCACCAGAATGGGAGCAGACGCAAAACATTCCTTAATAGTCGAAAAGGCCTGCAATTCCTCATCCGACCAGACAGACGTCGGCGCCCTTCTTAGTCATATCGGTCAGAGGTTTTACAATGGTAGAATAGTTCAAAATAAATTTTCTATAATAATTAGTAAACCCCAAAAACTGCATCAAAGCTTTCTGATTCTCCGGTCGGTCCCATTCCAGAACCGCCCGGACCTTTTCGGGGTCCATACGAAAACCGGAGTCAGAAATCAGATATCCCAGAAACGGAAGCTCATGCACAGAAAACACACATTTCTCCAATTTGGCATATAATTTATTCTCCTGAAGGATCATCAAAACCTGTCTCACGTGATCCTGATGGGTCTTCAGATCAGGAGAGGAAATTAAAATGTCATCCAAGTAAACTACCACGAACCTCCCCACAAAATGATGGAAAATGTCATTGACGAATCGCTGAAATACCTCTGGCGCGTTCGTTAACCCGAAAAGCATAACCAGATTCTCGAAATGACCACTTTTTCCACAGTAATAACAAAGTTTATGCAACCTCCTAAAGTCTCTACTACCAGAACGGAAAGATACCTGACCCAGCTGCATGGGTTCCTCCCCTACCCCAGAGCTACATGTAATATCACCCTGGGGAGCAGGTGAGACAAAACCACTCACAGAAGGGATCCCTTGCATGGAGGGAGCCTTACACCTCTCTCTAATACGTCTATCTAACAGTACTGCCAAAGACATTGCATTCTCTAATGTATCCGGGTACTCATGAAAGGCAAGGGCATCTTTCAATCTCTCAGATAACACCTGACAAAACTGACTACGTAACGCGGGGTCATTCCACTTTGACTCGGTAGCTCATCTCCTAAACTCAACGCAGTAAGCAGTATGTTCACCTTGCAATAAATTGCCCAATTTAGATTCCACCATCGAGACCCGATCTGGATCATATATTAATCCCAAGGCTTTAATAAATTCTTCCACCGACCGGAGGGCCAGAGAACCAGGCGGCAGAGAAAAGGCCCAGGATTGCGTGTCCCCTTTAAGCAGAGAAATGATTATACCAACCCTCTGACTTTCATCACCAGATGAAGATGGACGCAGCCGAAAATATAACTTGCATGACTCTTTAAAGCGGATAAAGTCATCCACACCCCCTGAAAATCTATCAGGGAGAGCGACTTTAGGCTCCCCATAATTTGACTTGCACCTGATGCCAGAGCATTCTGACACCGTGTGACCGAATTACGCAGATCCACAACCTCTAAAGATAATCCCTGCATGCGATCATCTAGCGCATCAATTGACTGCATCTCAAAAACCGCTGAGAAATGGCAGTCAAAGTATTGGCGGGTTATAATGTCAAGGCAGACAGGATATAAGATACACAGAAAAATAAACAAACAAGTTTCTAGGCGAGAAGCTGGGGATAAAGGTCACCTCCTAACATATCCCTACCAGCTCTCCCTATACTGCTATGCCCCTGATCAGACCCTTAATGTGGGAATACGTGGTCCTCGTGCCTGGGCTGTAAATACCCCTAAAATCCCTTAAGATGGTGATAGGGAATAGAGGCAGCCTGCTCCTCAGAACCTGGAGGGGCAGGTGTCTCTCTAACAGCCTAGACAGCAAAACCACAAGAGAACAAGAACCAACTTATCTTTTGAGCAGGAACAGCAATCTCTTCCTTCCTTGCATACACAGAGCCAGACAGAAGCTATAACCCGCACGGAACACTGGGAGTGGGTTGTGATTTAAACTGAAACCAATGACCCCACCCAGTGCACCTGAAGGGAGGCGGATCTAGCTTGACTCCAAAACAAAACAAAAGGCTAGACAGTGCTGCCAATATGGCAGACCTCCGCAGATAGCTGAGCAGGGCATGACAGCCTCCTTAACAGTTGTTATGCCCATATATGTCTCCTTCACAGTAGTTATGCCCATAAGTGCTCCTTCAGAGTAGTTATGCCCACATTGTGCCCTCACAGTAGTTATGCCCACATTGTTCCCATCATTAGTTATGTCCACATTGTACCCCCTTCACAGTAGTAATGCCTACATTGTGCCACCTTCACAATAGTTATGCCCACATTGTGACCCCTCCACA
This sequence comes from Bufo bufo, assembly GCF_905171765.1. Taxonomy (NCBI): domain Eukaryota; kingdom Metazoa; phylum Chordata; class Amphibia; order Anura; family Bufonidae; genus Bufo; species Bufo bufo. The sequence goes on from NC_053393.1 coordinate 285,748,006, forward strand.
GTAGTTATGCCCATATTGTGCCCTTCTTATTAGTTATGCCCCTCATAACCAATAAGTAGTTATGCCCCTCACTGTAGTTATGCCCAGATGTGTCCCCTTCACAGTAATGCTCACATGTGCCCCTAACAGTAGCTATGACCAGATGTTCCCCATTCACAGTTGCTATGTCCAGATGTGCCCCTTCACAGTTGCTATGCCCAGATATGTGCCCCCCTCACAGTAGTTTTGCCCAGGTATGTGCCCCCTCACAGTAGTTATGGTCATATATGTGCCTCCTCACAGTAGTTATGTGCCCCCTCAGTGTAGTTATGCGAGATATGTACCCCCACAGTAGTTCTGGCCAGATATGTGCGGCAAACTGGGCTGTAAAATTTCTCACTGCACCGCTGAGCGGCAAAGATATTTTTCCTTTTTCCACTAATACACACCAAAAAGGGCTAGGCGGCAAAGATATTTTTCCTTTTTCCACTAATACATGCAAAAAAGGGCTTTAAAACAGAAAACTGCACCGCTGAGCGGCAAAGATATTTTTCCTTTTTCTACTAATGCATGGAAAAAGGGGCTTTAATACAGATAAGTGCACCGCTGAGCGGCAAATATATTTTACTTTTGCCACTAATACACGACAAATAGGGCTGTAATTTTCACACTTCTCTACACAATGGCTAATAAGCCCTTTTTTCCCACTAATATATTTGCTTTAGAACACATAACTGCACTGCACTAGGGCAAATAAAACGTAGAAATATTTCATTGTAATAAATCCTCTTAATGCCTGTATCAAACAGCAAAACAGCACCTGCACCCTAATAAGAACGGTTTGCTGGAATTACAGAGCTGTATAATGGCAATTTGTATAGTCTGTGCTGCAAGGTGTAATAGGCTTATTCCTATTAACCAGGCTGTCACCTCCCCGACTGAACCCTGTTCAACAGAAATGCAGTGGAATAATTGTTCCCTATCCTTTCCCTACACCTTGAATAATCTTTCCCTGCACTTGTAATTAATTAATTTATTTATTTATTTTTTAGCACAATGACGATTTTTCTATCAGTGTTCCTAGCGCCTGCAGACACGTCTCTCTCCCTGCACTACGTACACTGGTGAATGGCTGCCGGATTTATACGACTGTGACATCACAGGACTGGCTGTCTGCTGATTGGCCGCATGCATTTCAGTATGGGTGATCCCACCTTCCCAGACATTCTTTCTCCATGTGCTCACACGTGCAGCAGCCATTTTAGGAAAAATGTGATTCATTACTACGAAGCTCGAGGAAATTCGTATTCGGTGCAAATCAGATTTTTCCTGAAATTCAGAACGAATTCCACTTCGGCAGCTTCGATTCGCTCATCTCTAACAGTTGGCTTCCTGCAGCGATCATATGTGCATAGTTCTATTGCCCACATAATAAGTATAAGGTAGATGTACACCATTCTGTGCCATCTTCTGCAGATGACATGTACATGTATGTCATTAGGATTAAGGGATTAAAGTGCATCTCCAGTTAAAAACCTAAAAGGCATCTGTCAGGAGATGTATACCTGTGACACTGGCTGACTTGTTACATGTGCTCTTTGCAGCTGAATGCATCCATATTGGTCCCATGTTCATATGTGCCCGCACTGTTGAGAAAAATGATGTTTTAATATATGCAAATAAGCGTATTAGAGCTGCAGGTTCTATGTTGGCAAGCAGGTGGCAGGCCAACATAGGATAACAGCAATTGGAACTTGCACTGTAGTTCTATGAAAATACAGTTTAATCCATAAAAAAGCTAATTAGTGGATATTGTAGCCTCCTAGAAGGACTACAAAAAAGTAAAAAAAAATAAAGTTATATAGTTAATATAAAAAATGTAATCACTCCCCTTTCCCTGGAATAAAAATCCCATAAACCAAAAAAATATATAAACATCATTGGCATCGATGCATCTGAAAAAGCCAGTACTATTAAAATATTAAAATATTTATTCCATATGGTAAATGACATAATGAAAAAATATCAAAATGGCTGATTTGCCATTTCTTCATCGATTCTCTTACCCCCAAAATATTAATAATGTGATGAAAAAGTCACACACTACAAAATGGTATCAATAAAAACTACAGATCGTCCCACAAAAACATTTTCAGAATTAAAACAAAAAACACATGTGTTGATATTGCTGTAATTGTACTGACCCAGAGAATGAAGGGCAGTTTTTCCGAGAACGCCGTTGGGACAAAACCCATAAAACTGTGGCGGAATTGTGTTTTCTTTCCAATTCCACCCCATTTGGAATATTTTTCAAACTTCCCACTAGATTGTATGCCATATTAAATGGTGGCATTAGAAAGTACAACTTGTCCTGCAAGAAATAAGCCCTCATACGGCTATTTGAAAAGCTATGACTCTGAAAACCAGGGAAGAAAAACAGAGATGACACGTGAACGGAATATTTGCATGTCTTCTGTGTTTTGTACCCACTCCTGCTTTTGGCTATCAAATCATAAGCCAATTCTGATGCAAAATAGGGAACATGTCATAAAGGCCTTACAGCTGCTACATAGACAGGATCCGTTGTGCGTCTCATTTTTCCTTCCTTCTGACACATCAGAAGAAGTGTCAAATAAATGATGATGTCAACCAGGCCAGAAAGGCAAAATAGTGGCCCAGTCATAGAGTGGGAAGGGTAGGCACAGCATGAGAATACCACAGTGGCCCAATGACATAGTGGTGAGGTGGCAGAAGTATGAGAAGACCACAGAGTGGCCCATTGACATAGTGGTGAGGTGGCAGCAGCATGAGAAGACCACAAAGTGTCCCAATGACATAGTGTTTTAGTAGCAGCAGCATAAGGAGACCACAGAGTGGTGATGTGACAGCAGCATGAGGAGACCATGGAGTGGTAATGTGGCAGTAGCATGAGCAGACCACAGAGTGGTGAAGTGGCAGAAGCATGAGGAGACCACAGGTTGGACCAGTGAAATAGTGTTGAGGTAGCAGTAGCATGAGGAGACCACAGAGTAGCAATGTGGCAGCAGCATGAGGAGACCTCAAAGTGGCCCAATGGTGTAGTGTTGAAATTGCAGCAGCATGTGGAGATCACAAAGTGGCCCAATCACATAAAGTTGAGGTAGCAGCAGCATGTGGAGACCACAGAATGGTGATGTGGCAGCAGTATGAGCAGACCACAGAGTGGATAAGTGGCAGCAGCATGAGGAGACCACAGAGGGGCCCAGTGAAATAGTGTTGAGGTAGCAGTAGCAGGAGGAGACCACAGAGTAGTAATGTGGCAGCATCATAAGGAGAACACAGAGTGGTGAAGTGGCAGCAGCATGAGAAGACCACAAAGTGGCCCAGGGACATAGTGTTGAGGTAACAGCAGCAGCAGCAGCATGAGGAGCCCACAGGGTAGTGATGTGGCAGCAGCATGAGGAGACCACAGAGTGGTAAAGTGGCAGCAGCATGAGGAGATCACAAAGTGGCCCAATGACATAGTGTTAAGGTAGCAGCAGCATGAGGAGACCACATAGTGGTGATGTGGCAGCAGCATGAGGAGACTATAGAGTGGTGATGTTTCAGAAGCATGAGCAGACCAAAGAGTGGTGCAGTGGCAGCAGCATGAGGAGACTACAGAGTGGACCAGTGGCATAGTGTTGAGGTAGCAGCAGAATGAGGAGACCACAGAGTAGTGATGTGGCAGCAGCATAAGCAAACCACAGAGTGGCCTAGTGACAGATAGTGATGTTGCGAACATAAAATTTTCCGTTTGCGAACGCCGAACGCAAATTTCTGCAAATGTTCGCGAACGGGCGAACCGGGCGAACCGCCATAGACTTCAATAGGCAGGCGAATTTTAAAACCCACAGGGACTCTTTCTAGCCACAGTAGTGATGAAAAAGTTGTTTCAAGGGGACTAACACCTGGACTGTGGCATGCCGGAGGGGGATCCATGGCAAAACTCCCATGGAAAATTATGTAGTTGACGCAGAGTTGGATTTTAATCCATAAAGGGCATAAATCACATAACAATCCAAAATTTTTGGAACAACGTGGTTTAAAACATCCAGTGTGTGTATACGATCAGGTATGATGTTGTATCGATCAGGTAGTGTAAGGGTTACGCCCGCTTCACAGACATTGACAGACCAAACTCCCCTTTTAATGCACCGCAAACAGTCCATTTGCCCAACCGCAAAGTCCCCATTTGTTCAAGGTAGGATAGCAAGCTAGCCATGTCCCGTTGATGTCATTGAAGGTTTCTTCCTCCACCCAGCCACGTACAACACCAAGGGTCCCCGAAAGGTGAATTGAATAGATTTTTCGAATGGGGAGATGGTTAAAAAAATCCACGGTCACTGCATCTGTGCCGTGCAATTTACTGCCCCACCCGATATGAGTGGTATTTTCTGTAGTTCTCTCTTCTCATCAGTTTAATCCCTGTTACGTCCCCAATCTGGGGTCAATTTATTAAATAGATTTTTCGAACGGGGAGATGGTTAAAAAAATGCTGGCTCCCTCCCCTTTGTTTGAATCCACGCCACGGTCACTGCGTCTGCACCGTGCAATTTACTGCCCCACCGGATATGAGTGGAATTTTCTGTAGTACTAATCTTCATCAGTTTAATCCCTGTTACGTCCCATATCAGGGTGGGATTGCCTTTTGTGAAAATTTTTTTAGGCCGGGTACCTTTGACTGCCTTCACAGTGACAGACCAAACTCTGATACACCAAAATGAATTGATTTTAGGAACCGGGAGATGGAAAAAGCAGCTTGGTCGGTCCTCTTACTCAGTCCCAAGTTGGGGCACTGCGCGTGCATGGAGCAATGTGCTGTGACACCCTATATGAGTGGTGTCTTAACTAGTACTATTCCTATCAGTTTAATCCCTGTTACGTCCCCTATCCGGGGACGTGTGTCGAATTGATTAACCATTGTCGAATTAACGAACCATTACGACATCCTGGAATAATTTTAGTTCTGAGCTTTGTACTTGCTTTGTATTGGAATTGATGGGGATTTTTTAAATTGTCTGCATTATTTCTAATAAACTATTAAGAGACTTTATTATGATTTTTTTATTTTATGTATTAAAAACCCACCCATACAACTTTAAAAAAAAATTTAAAAAAAATTTGTTTTTTCTATGAAAAATTATCCAGCCGATCGCTTTTGGTCTGATCATAATGAAGCAACGACCTTATCATCTGGGGTGTGGCAACATTGCCAACACACTCATAGAGGTGATGATTGCTTCATTGTGATATGCAAGCCCCTTCACCACAACAAGGTAACGATCACGAAGGGGAATTGACACTTGTATGTGCCTTTTTGTTTTGTTTTGTTTTTGCAGCCACAGTGCAGCACCAGAGGCCAGAAAAATTAGGCATGTACACATGCCTTTTAAAATGTTATTGTTGCAGCCGCTGTTGCAGCAGCGGCCGGAAAAATTGGTGTTTTCAAGGCAGAAAGGTGACTAAAACATTGCGGCTTGAACCCTAGTTGGTGGCGGAGAATTCACGAAAGTCATCCGGTATGCAGACATTAAATACAGCAGCGTGGGGACCATTTTGAGGCCAAGGCATGTCATCAGGCCCTTTGTTAGTCAAACGTATCCCCCACTGTCAGTCCCTTCGGGATCCATGCCTCATTCATCTTAATGAAGGTGAGGTAATCAACACTTTTTTGACCGAGGCGACTTCTTTTGTCAGTGACAATGCCTCCTGCTGCACTGAAGGTCCTTTCTGACAGGACACTTGAAGCGGGGCAGGCCAGAAGTTCTATCGCAAACTGGGATAGCTCAAGCCTGCACACCCAGTAGTCAAGGGGTTCATCGCTCCTCAGAGTGTCGATATCTGCAGTTAAGGCGAGGTAGTCTGCTACCTGTCGGTCGAGTCGTTCTCTAAGGTTGGATCCTGAAGGGCTGTGGCGATGTGTAGGACTGAAAAAGCTCTGCATGTCCTCCATCAACAACACATCTGTAAAGCGTCCTGTCCTTGCTGCTGTGGTCGTGGTAGGAGGAGGATTACTTTCACCTCTTCCCCTGTTAGATTCCCGTTGTGCTGTGACATCCCCCTTATAAGCTGTGTAAAGCATATTTTTTTTGTTTTGTTTTGAACTGCTGCATCCTTTCTGACTTTCGGTAAGTTGGTAACATTTCCGCCACTTTCTGCTTATACCGGGGGTCTAGTAGCGTGGCCACCCAGTACAGGTCGTTCTCCTTCATCCTTTTTATACAAGGGTCCCTCAACAGACATGACAGCATGAAAGACCCCATTTGCACAAGGTTGGATGCCGAGCTACTCATTTCCCGTTCCTCGTCCTCACTGATGTCATTGACGGTCTGTTCTTCACCCCAGCCACGTACAACACCACAGGTCCTAGATAGGTGACAACAACGAGCACCCTGGGATGCCTGCTGTGGTTGTTCTTCCTCCTCCTCAAAGCCACATTCCTCCTCTGACTCCTCTTCTTCACACTCCTCTTTCAGCGTTGCCGCAGGTCCAGCAAGCGATGATGACAAGGCTGTTTCTGGTGGTGATGGTGACCACAACTCTTCCTCTTCACGCTCATCTACAGCCTGATCCAGCACTCTTCGCAGGGCACGCTCCAGGAAGAAATCAAATGGGATGAGGTCGCTGATGGTACCTTCGGTGCGACTGACTAGGTTTGTCACCTCCTCAAAAGGACGCATGAGCCTACAGGCATTGCGCATGAGCGTCCAGTAACGTGGCAAAAAATTTCCCAGCTCCGCAGAGGCTGTCCTAGCACCCCGGTCATACAAATACTCGTTGATGGCTTTTTCTTGTTGGAGCAGGCGGTCGAACATTAGGAGTGTTGAATTCCAACATGTCGGGCTGTCGCAAATCAAGCGCCTCACTGGCATGTTGTTTCGGCGCTGAATGTCTGACAAGTGCGCCATAGCCGTGTAGGAATGCCTGAAATGGCCACACACCTTCCTGGCCTGCTTGAGGACGTCCTGTAAGCCTGGGTACTTAGACACAAAGCATTTTACGATGAGATTCAACACATGTGCCATGCACGGCACATGTGATAACTTGCCCAAATTCAATGCCGCCAACAAATTGCTTCCATTGTCACACACCACTTTGCCGATCTCCAGTTGGTGCGGGGTCAGCCACTGATCCACCTGTAAGTTCGGGGCGGATAGGAGTGCTGGTCCGGTGTGGCTCTCTGCTTTCAGGCAAGTCAACCCCAAGACAGCGTGACACTGTCGTATCCGGGATGTGGAATAGCCCCTGGGGAGCTGGGGAGATTCAGTTGATGTGCAGCCAGACGCCGCAGCAGAAGAGGACTCAGCCGAGGAGGTTATGGAAGAGGATGGAGTAGGAGGAGTAGAGGAGGTGGCAGTAGGCCTGCCTGCAAGTCGTGGCGGTGTCACCAACTCCACTGCAGAGACACGCATTCCATGTTTGTCAGCTGTCAGCAGGTTTACCCAATGCGCAGTGTAGGTGATATACCTGCCCTGACCGTGCTTTGAAGACCAGGTATCAGTGGTCAGATAAACCCTTCCCCCAACACTGTATGCCAGAGATGCCATGACTTCCTTTTCAATCACTGAGTAGAGGGATTGCCTTCTTTGAAAAAAAAATTAGTCCGGGTACCTTCCACTGTGGTGTCCCAATAGCGACAAATTTTTTAAAGGCCTCAGACTCCACCAGCTGGTATGGTAAAAGCTGGCGGGCTAAGAGTTCCGTCAAGCCAGCTGTCAGACGCCGGGCAAGGCGGTGACTCTGGGACATTGGCTTCCTACGCTCAAACATTTCCTTTACAGACACCTGACTGTGGGCAGATGAGATGGAACTGCTGAAGGTGAGAGGCGGAGTGGTGGGTGGTTGAGAGGGGGCAAGAGGACATCAGTGGTTGACGTGGCTGAAGATGCTGGACCAGGAGGAGGATGGTGGCTTTGAGCTTGTGTGCTGCTTCTACTCGTCATCATGTGTTGATCCCATAGGCGTTTGTGATGTGCGATCATGTGCCTTTGCAAAGCAGTTGTACCTAGGTGGGTGTTGGATTTCCCACGACTCAATTTCTTTTGGCACAGGTTGCCAAATCGGCATCGCTGTTGTCAGAGGCAGACACACAAAAAAATGCCACATGCTGAGCTTTGCAATGACGGCATTCTGGTAGGTGGCAGCAGCATGTGTTGATTGGCGTGCTGTCTGGCTGACCCCGGGTGCCGATACATGCTGTCTGACTGTGCCACTAGCTCCTTGCGATGACTCCCCCTGCTTCCAACTCGTCTCCCTCCTTCTCTCTGTCTCCCCTTCTGAACTTTCCCCCTCTTCTTCTTGTCTTCGAGCAGGCACCCACATGGCATCCACGGACGCATCGTCATCATCAACCACTTCACTTGTATCTGACACCTCAGCAAAGGAAGCAGCAGCGGGTACAAGATCATCATCATCATCATCACACTGTACGTCCATGTGTGTAATGCTGCCTGACTGAGACTTATCCTGTTATCTCCATCCTCTGGCCATAATGGTTGCGCATCAAATGATGTGTAATAACTCCTCTGAGGGATCAAGTGAAGCGGCTGTGGTGACTGTGGTGGTAGTGGTGGTGGTGTCGGCGGCGGGGAGAGTGGTAACTTGAGAGCAGGGTGACCAAAGCTGAGCTGGAGGAGGATGGTGCGTCAAGGTTCTTAGCGGAAGCTGTTGAAGATTGGGTGTCCTGTGTAAGCCAGTCAACTATTTTCTCAGAATTTTTTTGGGTTCAGGGTACTTGGCCTCTGAACACTGGGCATTATTCCAGGGCCAGTGGAAATCACAGCACCACGAACACGACGGCCCCTGCGGCGTGGCCTGCCTCTGCCTGCCATTTTTTATTAGATAAGTGTTACTATGCGTGCAAGGTACTGTGCCACCCTATATAAGTGGTGGGCAGTGGGCACAGTGCAGTCTGTGTGGGCCTGACACACACTGGCTTGCAACTGTGATTATATCACAGAAAAATATTAAATATCATTTTTATTTATCTGCGAGGTATTTGTGAGTGAATGACACCCTGTAACGGTATAAGTGGAGGCCTAGCCACTAGCCAGTGGCCACAATACAGTCTGTGTGGGCCTTACACACACGGGCTTGCAAATGGGATTAGATCACAGAAAAATATTAAATATAATTTTTTTTTATCTGCAAGGTATTGTGAGTAAGGCCTCATGCACACGACCGTTTTTTTTTTATGCGGTCCGTAAAAACGGGTTCCGTTTTTCCGTGATCCGTGACCGTTTTTTTTCGTCCGTGGGTCTTCCTTGATTTTTGGAGGATCCACGGACATGAAAAAAAAGTTGTTTTGGTGTCCGCCTGGCCGTGCGGAGCCAAACGGATCCGTCCTGAATTACAATGCAAGTCAATGGGGACGGATCCGTTTGATGTTGACACAATATGGTGCAATTTCAAACGGATCCGTCCCCCATTGACTTTCAATGTAAAGTCAGGAGTTAATATACCATAGGATCGGAATTTTCCCCAATCCGATGGTATATTTTAACTTGAAGCGTTCCCATCACCATGGGAACGCCTCTATGTTAGAATATACCATCGGATTTGAGTTACATCGTGAAACTCATATCCGACAGTATATTCTAACACAGAGGCGTTCCCATAGTGATGGGGACGCTTCTAGTTAGAATATACTACAAACTGTGTACATGACTGCCCCCTGCTGCCTGGCAGCCCCTGATCTTTTACAGGGGGTTGTGATCAGCACAATTAACCCCTTCAGGTGCCGCACCTGAGGGGTTAATTGTGCGTATCATAGCCCCCTGTAAGAGATCAGGGGCTGCCAGGCAGCAGGGGGCAGACCCCCCTCCCTCCCCAGTTTGAATATCATTGGTGGCCCGTGTGCGGCCCCCCCCCCCCCCCTCTAATGTAATATAATTGGTGGCCAGTGTGCGGCCCCCCCCGGCCCCCCCTCTATTGTATTAATATCATAGTGGCCAGTGTGCGGCCTCCCCTCCCCCCCCCCCCCGATCATTGGTGGCAGCGGAGATTCCGATCGGAGTCCCAGTTTAATCGCTCTGGGGCTCCGATCGGTAACCATGGCAACCAGGATGCTACTGTAGGCCTGGTTGCCATGGTTACTTAGCAATATTACAATATTAGAAGCATCATACTTACCTGCTGCGATGTCTGTGACCGGCCGGGAGCTCCTCCTACTGGTAAGTGACAGATCATTAAGCAATGCGCCGCACAGACCTGTCACTTACCAGTAGGAGGAGCTCCCGGCCCGGTCACAGACATCGCAGCAGGTAAGTATGATGCTTCTAATATTGTAATATTGCTAAGTAACCATGGCAACCAGGCCTGCAGTAGCGTCCTGGTTGCCATGGTTACCGATCGGAGCCTCAGAGCGATTAAACTGGGACTCCGATCGGAATCTCCGCTGCCACCAATGATCGGGGGGGGGGGGGGGGAGGCCGCACATTGACCACCAATGATATTAATAAATAGAGGGGGGACCGGGGGGGGCCGCACACTGGCCACCAATGATAATACAATAGAGGGAGGGAGGTGGAGGCCGGGGGAGGCCGCACACTGGCCACCAATGATATTACAATAGAGGGAGGGGGGGCGGGGGGCCGCACACTGGCCACCAATGATAATACAATAAAGAGAGGGGGCGGGAAGAGGCCGCACACTGGCCACAAATGATATTACAATAGAGGGAGGGGGGGTCAGGGGGGGGCCGCACTGGCCACCAATGAAATTAAAACTGGGGAGGGAGGGGGGTCTGCCCCTAATCTCTTATAGGGGCTATGATATGCACAATTAACCCTATAGGTTGCAGCACCTGAGGGGTTAAATGTGCGGATCACAGCCCCCTGTAAGAAATCGGGTGCTGCCAGGCAGCAGGGGGCAGTCATGTACACAGTTAGTAGTATATTCTAACTAGAAGCGTCCCATCACTATGGAACGCCTCTGTGTTAGAATATTCTATCGGGTCTGAGTTTTCACAAAGTGAAAACTCAGCTCAGAAAAAGCTTTTATGCAGACGGATCTTCGGATCCGTCTGTATGAAAGTAACCTACGGCCACGGATCACGGACGCGGATGCCAATCTTGTGTGCATCCGTGTTCTTTCACGGACCCATTGACTTGAATAGGTCCGTGAACCGTTGTCCGTCAAAAAAATAGGACAGGTCATATTTTTTTGACGGACAGGAAACACGGATCACGGATGCGGCTGCAAAACGGTGCATTTCCGATTTTTCCACGGACCCATTGAAAGTCAATGGGTCCGTGAAAAAAAATGGAAAATGGCACAACGGCCACGGATGCACACAACGGTCGTGTGCATGAGGCCTAAATGACACCCTGTAACGGTATAAGTGGAAGTCTAGCCACTAGCCAGTGGCCACAATACAGTCTGTGTGGGCCTGACACACACGGGCTTGCAAATGGGATTAGATCACAGAAAAATATTAAATATAATTTTTTTTTATCTGTGAGGTATTTGTGAGTAAATGACACCCTGTAACGGTATAAGTGGAGGTCTAGCCACTAGCCAGTGGCCACAATAAAGTCTGTGTGGGCCTGACACACACGGGCTTGCAAATGGGATTAGATCACAGAAAAATATTAAATAGAATTTTTTTTTTATCTGCGAGGTATTTGTGAGTAAATGACACCCTGTAACAGTATAAGTGGAAGTCTAGCCACTAGCCAGTGGCCACAATACAGTCTGTGTGGGTCTGACACACACGGGCTTGCAAATGGGATTAGATCACAGAAAAATATTAAATAGAATTTTTTTTTATCTGCGAGGTATTTGTGAGTAAATGACACCCTGTAACAGTATAAATGGAGGTCTAGCCACTAGCCAGTGGCCACAATACAGTCTGTGTGGGCCTGACACACACGGGCTTGCAATGGGATTAGATCACAGAAAAATATTAAATATAATTTTTTTTTATCTGCAAGGTATTTGTGAGTAAATGACACCCTGTAACGGTATAAGTGGAGGTCTAGCTACTAGCCAGTGGCCACAATACAGTCTGTGTGGGTCTGACACACACGGGCTTGCAAATGGGATTAGATCACAGAAAAATATTAAATAGAATGTTTTTTGATCTGCAAGGTATTTGTGAGTAAATGACACCCTGTAACGGTATAAGTGGAGGTCTAGCCACTAGCCAGTGGCCACAATAAATTCTGTGTGGGCCTGACACACACGGGCTTGCAAATGGGATTAGATCACAGAAAAATATTAAATAGAATTTTTTTTTATGTGCGAGGTATTTGTAAGTAAATGACACCCTGTAACGGTATAAGTGGAGGTCTAGCCACTAGCCAGTGGCCACAATACAGTCTGTGTGGGCCTGACACACACGGGCTTGCAAATGGGATTAGATCACAGAAAAATATTAAATTGAATTTTTTTTTATCTGCAAGGTATTTGTGAGTAAATGACACCCTGTAACGGTATAAGTGGAGGTCTAGCCACTAGCCAGTGGCCACAATACATTCTGTGTGGGCCTGACACACACGGGCTTGCAAATGGGATTAGATCACAGAAAAATATTAAATAGATTTTTTTTTTATCTGCGAGGTATTTGTGAGTAAATGACATCCTGTAACAGTATAAGTGGAAGTCTAGCCACTAGCCAGTGGCCACAATACAGTCTGTGTGGGCCTGACACACAATGGCTTGCAAATGGGATTAGATCACAGAAAAATATTAAATAGAATTTTTTTTTTTATCTGCGTGGTATTTGTGAGTAAATGACACCCTGTAACGGTATAAGTGGAGGTCTAGCCACTAGCCAGTGGCCACAATACAGTCTGTGTGGGCCTGACACACACGGGCTTGCAAATGGGATTAGATCACAGAAAAAATATTAAATAGAATTTTTTTTTATCTGCGAGGTATTTGTGAGTAAATGACACCCTGTAACAGTATAAGTGGAGGTCTAGCCACTAGCCAGTGGCCACAATACAGTCTGTGTGGGTCTGACACACACGGGCTTGCAAATGGGATTAGATCACAGAAAAATATTAAATAGAATTTTTTTTTATCTGCGAGGTATTTGTGAGTAAATGACACCCTGTAACGGTATAAGTGGAGGTCTAGCTACTAGCCAGTGGCCACAATACAGTCTGTGTGGGCCTGACACACAATGGCTTGCAAATGGGATTAGATCACAGAAAAATATTAAATAGAAATTTTTTTTTATCTGCGAGGTATTTGTGAGTAAATGACACCCTGTAACGGTATAAGTGGAGGTCTAGCTACTAGCCAGTGACCACAATACAGTCTGTGTGGGCCTGACACACACGGGCTTGCAAATGGGATTAGATCACAGAAAAATATTAAATAGATTTTTTTTTTATCTGCGAGGTATTTGTGAGTAAATGACATCCTGTAACAGTATAAGTGGAGGTCTAGCCACTAGCCAGTGGCCACAATACATTCTGTGTGGGCCTGACACACACTGGTTTGCAAATGGGATTAGATCACAGAAAAATATTAAATAGAATTTTTTTTTAACTCCGAGGTATTTGTGAGTAAATGACACCCTGTAACGGTATAAGTGGAGGTCTAGCCACTAGCCAGTGGCCACAATACAGTCTGTGTGGGTCTGACACACACGGGCTTGCAAATGGGATTAGATCACAGAAAAAATATTAAATAGAATTTTTTTTTATCTGCGAGGTATTTGTGAGTAAATGACACCCTGTAACAGTATAAGTGGAGGTCTAGCCACTAGCCAGTGGCCACAATACATTCTGTGTGGGCCTGACACACACTGGCTTGCAAATGGGATTAGATCACAGAAAAAATATTAAATAGAATTTTTTTTAACTCCGAGGTATTTGTGAGTAAATGACACCCTGTAACGGTATAAGTGGAGGTCTAGCCACTAGCCAGTGGCCACAATACAGCCTGTGTGGGCCTGACACACACGGGCTTGCAAATGGGATTAGATCACAGAAAAAATATTAAATATAATTTTTTTTTTATCTGCAAGGTATTTGTGAGTAAATGACACCCTGTAACGGTATAAGTGGAGGTCTAGCCAGTGGCCACAATACAGTCTGTGTGGGTCTGACACACACGGACTTGCAAATGGGATTAGATCACAGAAAAATATTAAATAGAATTTTTTTTTTATCTGCGAGGTATTTGTGAGTAAATGACACCCTGTAACAGTATAAGTGGAGGTCTAGCTACTAGCCAGTGGCCACAATACAGTCTGTGTGGGTCTGACACACAAGGGCTTGCAAATGGGATTAGATCACAGGAAAAATATTAAATATCATTTTTTTTATCTGCGAGGTATTTGTGAGTAAATGACACCCTGTAACGGTATAAGTGGAGGCCTAGCCACTAGCCAGTGACCACAATACACTCTGTGTGGGCCTGACACACACTGGCTTGCAAATGGGATTAGATCACAGAAAAATATTAAATTAAATTTCTGCAAGGTATGAATGATGTGCACACAGTACTGTCTGTGACTGAGCCTGCAGCCTCTCACACACGGGCAGGCAACTGCAATATATGCAGGGCTTTTTTTTGGGCGGAACGCACCAGAACGGCGGAACGCCACCTTTTGACATCGCAGGCTGCGATGTATCAGCGGGGAGGGACTGGGAGGAGGAGCTGGGGGGCCGGTGCGTTCCACTGTGCTCCGGCCCCCGCAGCTCCAGTAGAGACTTATTAAATGTGTAATTAAATTAATAATGATTCATGCTGCCCCTCAGTAGTATAACTTTCAATATATTGTACTCACTGCCGGCTACTGTTATCGTAATGCAGGCCGGCGGGCAGACGAGCGGCAGCGTCACTGACTGACGTCACGTGCCCTGCGCCGCCTGCTTGGGTAGGGGCGTGGCCAGGGGAGGGGGGGTGAGTTCCACCACCTTTTCTCTGAGAAAAAAGCCCTGAATATATGTATATTTAAAATAAAATAAAAAAAGCAGACTGATGTACTAGCCCTGAAAAGGGCTTTTTGGGGTGCTGTCAGGACGCTGTCCTTACAGCAGATGAGTCTGTGGACACAGAACACTGCCCTAGCTAACGCTTTCCCTATTGAATCAGCAGCAGCAGCACTGTCCCTCCTCTCACACACGGGCAGGCAACTGCAATATATGTATATATATAAAAATAAAAAAAAAGCAGACTGATGTACCAGCCCTGAAAAGGGCTTTTCGGGGTTGCTGTCAGGACGCTGTCCTTACAGCAGATGAGTCTGTGGGACACAGAACAATGCCCTAGCTAACGCTTTCCCTATTGAATCAGCAGCAGCAGCACTGTCCCTCCTCTCACTGAGAATGCAGATTCCGAATGAATCTAAAATGGATGCTGTCCGGGAGGTGGGAGGGTCTGGGAGGGAGGGTCTGCTGACTGTGAGGTACAGGGTCAAAGTTTACTCAATGATGATGTATAGGGGGCGAACGCGAACAAGCTATGTTCGCCGGGAACTATTCACCGGCAAACTTTTCAGGCCATCACTAGTGACAGAGTGGGGAGGTGGGGGGAAATATATATATATTGCTGATATATAGAAGCTGTATATATAGAAGGCCTTAATCAGTTGTTGGTTGAAGCTGGTATATCACCCTCAAGCAGTAATTTTGTGCACGCAGGTATATGGAAAACCTCTATCACTATTTAGTCCATGCTAATATATGGCAGGCCTCAATCAGATGTTAGTTGAAGCAGGTATATCAAAACCCGCAATCTGTATTTTGTTGACACAGGTTTATGGAAAACCTCTATCACTATTTTGTGGAAGCTGATATATGGCAGGCCTCAATCAGTTGTTAGTTAAAGCTGGTATATCACCCTCAAGTAGTAATTTTGCGCACGCAGGTATATGGAAAACCTCTATCTATATTTTGTGGAAGCTGATATTTGGCAGGCCTTAATCAGTTGTTGGTTAAGGCTGGTATATCACCCACAAGCAGTGATTTTGTGGACGCAGATATATGGAATACCTTTATCACTATTTTGTGGAAGCTGATATTTGGCAGGCCCTTAATCAGGTTGTTAGTTGAAGCTGGTATATCAAAACCCGCAATCTTTATTTTGTGGACGCAGGTATATTGAAAACCTCTATTACTATTTTGTGGAGCTGATATATGGCAGGCCTCAATTTTTGTTAGTTGAAGCTCGTATATCACCCCTCAGGCAGGTGATTTTGTTGGACTTGCAGGTATTTGGTAAATATTTATCACTATTTTGTGATGTAGATGAATATGCAGGCCTCAATCAGTTGTTAGTTTGAAGCTGGTATACTCTCCCCTCAAGCAGTAATTGTGTGCACTCGAGGTACATGAAAACCTCTATCAACTATTTCGTCCATGCTAATATATGGCAGGCATCAATCAGATGTTAGTTGAAGCAGGTATATCAAAACCCGCAATCATGTAATTTGTGTACGCGGGGTACATGGGAAAACCTCTATCACTATTTTGTGGAAGCTGATATATGGAAGACCTCAATCAGTATGTTAGGTGAAGCTAATATATCACCCTCAAGCACTAATTTTGTAGACGCAGGTATTTCGGAAACCTCTATCACTATTATTGTGGAAGCTGATATATGGCAAGCCCTCAATCAGTTGTTAGTGAAGCAGGCATATCAAAACCCGCAATCTGTATTTTGTGACGCAGGTTATATTGAAACCTCTATCACTATTTTGTGGAAAGCCAGATATATGCAGGCCTCAATCAGCTGCGAGTTGAAGCTGGTGATATCAAAACCTGCCAATCTGTATTTTGTGGACACAGGTGTAAGGAAAACCTCTATCTATATTTTGTGGTAACTGATATATGGCAGGCTTCAATCAGTTGTTAGTTGAAGCAAGTATATTAAAATCCGCAATCTGTATTTTGTGGATGCAGGTATATGGAAAACCTTTATCACTATTTTGTGGAAGCTTATATATTTCCAGGCCTTCAATCTGTTGTTGGCTGAAGCTGGTATATCACCCTCAAGCTGTAATTTTGTGGACGCAGGTATATGGAAAATCTTTGTCATTATTTTGTGGAAGCTGATGTATGGCAGGCCTCAATCAGTTGATAGTTGAAGCTGGTATATCACCCTCAAGCAGTTTTTTTTCCTTGTTCAAGAGCTTAGTGAGGGGGAAGAGGGTGAAAAAGCAAAAATTCATTACAAAAATGGACAAGAAGAAAGAGGCTTAGGAGACTTGGGGGGCGTTTTATACCAATTTTCAGGGCAAATGGAGCCTATTTGGATTGGTCCCGAACTGATTTGGGTCCGAGCCAAACTTTTCCGTGAACCGAACCTGAATAGAGTGGTTCACTCACCTCTACCATACACACATACTATAATAGAAGATTATATCTGGTACAAATTCCACTCAATTAAAGTTCTCAATAGTGATGGAAGGACAATCGGCTAGGACGGTTTGCGAACGCAATCAAATGTATGCGAACCGTAAGTTCGTAGAGGGCCCCATTCATTTAATGGCAGGCGAACCTGAAAAACCTTCAGCTCATATTTGCAGCCACCAAATAATTACAAGAAGTGCACAAATCATCTCACAAACATGGACAGTGACACAACAAAGGGGGATCAATGGCAAAATTCCCACAAAAAATATGTATTTTAATCTTAAATTGAAACTCTCAAAATGTGCCATGCTGCAGCTTTGAAATATTTACATTTTAGGCCATGGGAGTACAGGCCCCCAAACATTAGGCATTCACCGGACCAGAAAAACATCAAGTGATTATGTGGCTGGAAGTATATTAGAACGGTCATTAGATATACAGTCGTGGCCAAAGTTTGAGAATTACATAAATATTCGTTTTCACAAAGTTTGCTGCTAAACTGCTTTTAGATGTTTGTTTCAGTTGTTTCTGTGATGTAGTGAAATATAATTGCACGCACTTCATACGTTTTAAAGGCTTTTATTCGACAATGACATGACATTTATGCAAAGAGTCAGTATTTGCAGTGTTGGCCCTTCTTTTTCAGGACCTCTGCAATTCGACTGGGCATGCTCTCAATCAAACTTCTGGGCCAATTCCTGATGTGATAGCAACCCATTCTTTCATAATCACTTCTTGGAGTTTGTCAGGATTAGTGGGTTTTTGTTTGTCCACCCGCCTCCTGAGGATTGACCACAAGTTCTCAATGGGATTAAGATCTGGGGAGTTTCCAGGCCATGGACCCAAAATGTCAAAGTTTTGGTCCCCGAGCCACTTAGTTATCACTTTTGCCTTATGGCACGGTGCTCCATCGTGCTGGAAAATGCATTGTTCTTCACCAAACTGTTGTTTGGATTGTTGTAAGAAGTTGCTGTTGGAGGGTGTTTTGGTACCATTCTTTATTCATTGCTGTGTTTTGTGGCAAAATTGTGAGTGAGCCACTCCCTTGGATGAGAAGCAACCCCCACACATGAATGGTCTCAAGATGCTTTACTGTTGGCATGACACAGGACTGATAGCGCTCACCTTTTCTTCTCTGGACAAGCCTTTTTCCAGATGCCCCAAACAATCGGAAAGAGGCTTCATCGGAGAATATGACTTTGCCCCAGTCCTCAGCAGTCCATTCATCAAACTTTCTGCAGAAGATCAATCTGTCCCTGATGTTTTTTTTGGGAGAGAAGTGGCTTCTTTGCTGCCCTTCTTGACACCAGGCCATCTTCCAAAAGTCTTCGCCTCACTGTGCGCTCACACCTGCCTGCTGCCATTCCTGAGCAAGCTCTGCACTGGTGGCACTCTGATCCTGCAGCTGAATCCTCTTTAGGAGACAATCCTGGCGCTTGCTGGACTTTCTTGGACGCCCTGAAGCCTTCTTAACAAGAATTCAACTTCTTTCCTTGAAGTTTTTGATGATCCTATAAATTGTTGATTGAGGTGCAATCTTAGTAGCCACAATATCCTTGCCTGTGAAGCCATTTTTATGCAATGCAATGATGGCTGCACGCGTTTCTTTGCAGGTCACCATGGTTAACAATGGAAGAACAATGATTTCAAGCATCACCCTCCTTTTAACATGTCAAGTCTGCCATTTTAACCCAATCATCCTGACATAATGATCTCCAGTCTTGTGCTCGTCAACATTCTCACCTGAGTTAACAAGACGATTACTGAAATGATCTCAGCAGGTCCTTTAATGACAGCAATGGAATGCAGTGGAAAGGTTTTTTTGGGATTAAGTTAATTTCATGGCAAAGAAGTACTATGCAATTTATCTGATCACTCTTCATAACATTCTGGAGTATATGCAAATTGCTATTATAAAAACTTAAGCAGCAACTTTTCCAATTTCCAATATTTATGTAATTCTCAAAACTTTTGGCCACGACTGTACATTTTACTGCAGGCCAGTGGAGTACAGTCCCCAAAACGTATTCATTCAATGTACAGAAAAGAACAAGCTTTGTCTTCTTCTCATTGTCTGTCGCTAGTAGAGGCCTAAGCATGTCAGGCAGGTTCCCCCAGAAGTATCTTGCTGGATGAGCAGCCAATACCGCACTTGCATCAATCTTGACAGGATTCGACTCCAGGTGTATAACAATTGTTTTTTTGGAATGCTTTCTCCATCGCAACACCCTCCACGTCGTTGAATAAAGTGAAGACAGGCCGATTCTCTCCTAAGAATTTTTTTTATAGTTATTATAAAATTTTATTATAAAATGTATTCCATATATATTTATCACTATGGCGAAATACATATACAAACGGAAAATGCAAATGTGATCGCACACTACATCCAGCATTCTGCCCTGCCTCCATGCTGGATGAGACATTGGTGTACATTTTGGCCAAAGCGTAATAAGCCACTCACCGCGTCAAGGTTGCCTCCATTTGAGTGGTCCCTAACGCTAGTTCCTACCTGTTTATGGGCCATGACAGCCACACAAAGTCCAGGGAATGCAGGTCAGCATGCAAGCCAAGCACACTCTGCTTTTAACCCCGTCCGGTGCCATTACAGCTTTCATCGGATCCAGGGATGCAAGTACCAACATGCATGCTGAGCCCACCATATACTTCTCCTGGAGCCAAATGGCTACTGGTAGGTTCTATACAAGCAGACTCAGTTTTATACTGACTTTAAAACCAGCCTCCAGGACAGATTGACTGGTCAGGTGTGCATGACTCAAAGGAGATCGCCACGCCTCCAATATATGCTACAAAGAAAAAATGTGGTGTCTTCATGATCAATCTGAGCGTGGGGGTCCCACACGGGTTCTACACACTTCCAAAATAAAGTGGGGCAAATAGATGACAGATGATCGGGACGCTCCATCTGTAACACCCCAGAGTTGTGTTACTAAACTCGTTTACCCTGCTACAATCTCCTAAGAGCATTAACCTTGTCATCTGATGTAATTTTACATTATATCTTCACAACTGTGCGTTATAAACCATGTTAAATGTATATTGCTGTAATTTCCATGTTCACCAGCAGGTGGCAGCAATGTTCTGGCAAGGACCCAAGTTCAGTTTAGTGTTTCTAAGCTGGAATAGTTCATTCCAGTTTAGCTCCCCCTCTGTGAGAGGAGTGAGCTGTGCCCATATCCTGCAGCATGAGGAGAGAAGGAAGTTAGAAAGGAGTGTAGCCCACCCCCTGCTAGTGGTAGGGTGTGCATGTTAGGAGCTCCCTGAGATAGAGAGAAAAGCCAGGATCTTGTCTCGGCTGAGACATTGATCATCATCCCCAGCCTGAGCCCTGCAGCCCCAGCTGGACGAAGCAAGCAGACAGACTCCAGTTCCAGGAAGAAAACATACCCTGAGACGATAACTGTGAGTAAAGACCAAAGACCCAGGAGAGCCATATTCCTCCTCAGATAGTCAGTCCCCATACAGCAGAAGATAGAGAGTGCAGAAGCCAAATTCCTGCCACAGTATAGAGCTACAAAGCAGACGTTCTTTCCTGAAAGCTCCAGGTTGATAGAGCAGAAGATGAATTCCTGCCAACCATTGCCAATACCTGCTGGGACCTAAGACTAAAGCTGTATCTTGCTTGGATGAAAGTTACCATCAGTAAAGACAAGTTTCAACTTTACCAAAGGTCTGGATCTCAATTTCTGCAGCAAATTTCTCTATTACTCCTACTAGCACTACACTCAATTTATTGCAAGTGAGCCAGGATCCAGGAGTCCAGTCGTACCCAGGTAGGAGACACCGTTGACACCATTGCCACTACCATATAGAGACATTGCACCACTCTGGCATTCCTAACCTGGGGCGTGAGTTATAACACCTTAAAGGGCCCTGTGACAGTACCCTGCGCACGCTGCAATTGGCGTCACAAACAAACTATAGACTATCACCTACACCTGACCCCAAAAAATAGATAAAAAATCGCAGCACTCCCAGTCTTGAATCCAATTTTGTGTTTATTAACACCAAAAAAAAGCAACGTTTTCTCAGAGCAAAGTCTTTTTCAAGCTATAAAACTTGAAAATGACTTAGCTGTCAAAACGTTGCTATTTTTTTCGGTGTTAATAAACACAAAATTGGATTTAAGACTGGGAGTGCTGCGGTTTTACATCTATTTTTGGGGCTACCAAGGGGGCCCTCAGGTCTGGGCCTGGCACTGCGAGCACCGCCGCCATTTTACACAGAAATCGACTAACAAGTGGTGCTGTCCTGTCTTCACTTTGACGACTACACCTGACCCAGCCATTTCATAATTTGGCGTCAGAGTGCATACCTCGGTCCAGCTCATTGCACATCATCTTCCCAGGAGCTGATTTTGGGAGCCACGGTTCATTTCTGAGACGTCTGTGTGGGAATCTGAAGACCATCTCCATGAACCACAGGATGTCCTCCTCCTGTGTTAGGAATAATTTAATTTTGATTATAAAATGTATTAATCATTTTAATAATTGTATTATTAAATGTATTAAATATAATAAGGATGCCCTCCTTTCCATTCCATTAAGACTGGGAACCCCTGACAAAGAGACTGGGTCCTGGTTGGTTTGAATCTTGATTACATTTGCAACTCTTCCGGGCTCCAAGCAATCTTGAAGCTTTGTCTTCTTCTCATTGTCTGTCGCTAGTAGAGGCATGCCAGGCAGGTTCCCCCAGAAGTATCTTGCTGGATGAGCAGCCAATACCGCACTTGCATCAATCTTGAAAGGATTCGGCTCCAGGTGGAGAGTAATTTTTTTGGGGGAATGCATTCTCCATCGCAACACCACGTCGTTGAATAAACAGAAGACTAGCCGATTCTCCCCTGTCTTACGCAACATTTAATTTTTATTATTAAATTTTTAATTTTATTAAACCAAAACTAGATTAAAATTATAAGAAAGTATACTTAAATTTGCCAAACCTGGCCTAATAACTCAAGTATGAACTCTGCCTTATAGGTTGATGTTAGTGTCAAGAAGAAGTGCACTCCTTTTACACCCTTGTCAGCGGATACCACATAGATGTCTACAGAACCTGTTCTATTACACACTTATACAAGTAGAGCCCCCCTGACAGAGTGGAGAGGATGTCAGCAGTAAGTTTGTGTTGATGTCACTGATTAATTTGCCCTTCCTCTGATCCATCAGAACAATAATCTACAAAAAAAGGGTTGTGTCTTTGGAGCATAATCCTTCGGTCAGCATTTGCTCAGTATTGCTAATGCCAATAAGAACAAGAGTGAATGACACGTGAATGGAATATTCGCATGTCTTCTGTGTTTTGTACCCACTCCTGCTTTTGTCTACCAAATCATAAGCCAATTCTGATGGGACCATACGGGCCTTACAGCTGCTACACAGACAGGATCTGTTGTGCGTCTCATTTGTCCTTCCTTCTGACAGATCAGAAGAAAGGTCAAATAAATGATGATGTCAGCCAGGCTGAAAGCCAAAATAGTGGACCAGTCATTAAGTGGGGAGGGTGTGAACAGTATATAGTCCACAGATTGTCCCTATGTCAGAGTGGTGAGGTGGAGGCAGCATGAGGAGACTACACAGTGGCCCAATAACAAAGTCTGGAGGTGGCAGCAGCATCAGAAGGCCACAGAGCAGAGAGGCACAATGACAGTGTGGAGGTAGCAGCAGTATGAGGAGACCATTGAGTGGCACAATCACAGAGTATGTAATTGGCAGTGGTATGTGGAGGCCAGAGAGTGGCCAGGTTACATAGTGTGGAGATGGCAGCAGCAGCATGATACAACAGAGTGGCAGGGTGACATAGTGTAGATATGGCAGCACAAGGAGGCCACAGAGTGGCAAGGTGACATAGTGTGGACATGGCAGCATCAGTAGGCCACAGAGTGGCAAGGTGACAGTGTGGAGGTGGGTGGCAATACTAGTACTCGCTGAAGATGGTGGGTGAAAGAAGGAGCACTTGGCATCAGATGTTTGGCATCAGGCGGGTAACAACATCAGAATAGTAGCTGAGGCAGATAGCCAGAATAAAACGGTCTCTTTTGTCAAAATGTTGGTGTGGCACCATGGATGATCTAGTCTGATGCATCAGGCATTGGTGTGTCGAAATCCTGGCTGATCCATGCCTGATTCATCTTGATGCAGTGTCCCACTATGTGCTATATGTGGGCACTTTAAACTCTTGCTAAATGTCATATCAAATATATTGTGGTATGCTGTAGTTCCCTTTAACAGGCAGGCAGTATCATTTACCTTTATTCGCTCCTAGGTGGTGCAGGAATCACTTAGATATATAGCTGGGGGGGGGTTTAAAGTTAATGTGTCCGAAGTTAATGGAGAGATGAGAAAGTTAATAGAGGAGATGGAAATTTTTATTTCCACCAAAATAATTCACAAAAGATTTTACCACATATAAGTGCAGCGCTTAACGCCGAATACAAGTTTTTTTCCACCAAAATATTTCAAAAGAGATTTTAGCGCATATCAGTGCAGCGCCTAACGCCGAATACAATTTTTTTTTAACAACCAAAATATTTTAAAAAATATTTTAGCGCATATCAGGGCAGCGCTTAACGCTGAATACAAGATTTTTTGCCACCCAAATATTTCTAAAGAGATTTTAGCGCATATCAGTGCAGCGCCTAACGCCGAATACAATTTTTTTTTAACAACCAAAATATTAAAAAAAATATTTTAGCGCATATCAGGGCAGCGCTTAATGCTGAATAAGAGATTTTTTGCCACCCAAATATTTCAAAAGAGATTTTAGCGCATATCGGTGCAGCGCTTAACGCAGAATACAAGATTTTTTCTTAAGTGAACTGGACGTAGCGGAGGAAGTAGGTCCACGCTGTAAGGCCTCATGCACACGACCATATTTTTTCACGGTCCGCAAAACGGGGTTCCGTTGGTCCGTGATCCGTGACCGTTTTTTCGTCCGTGGGTCTTCCTTGATTTTTGGAGGATCCACGGACATCCAAACGGATCCGTCCTGAATTACAATGCAAGTCAATGGGGACGGATCCGTTTGACGTTGACACAATATGGTGCAATTTCAAACGGATCCGTCCCCCATTGACTTTCAATGTAAAGTCAGGAGTTAATATACCATAGGATCGGAGTTTTCTCCAATCCGATGGTATATTTTAACTTGAAGCGTCCCCATCACCATGGGAACGCCTCTATGTTAGAATATACCATCGGATTTGAGTTACATCGTGAAACTCAGATCCGACAGTATATTCTAACACAGAGGCGTTCCCATGGTGATGGGGACGCTTCTAGTTAGAATATACTACAAACTGTGTACATGACTGCCCCCCTGCTGCCTGGCAGCACCCGATCTTTTACAGGGGGCTGTGATCAGCACAATTAACCCTTCAGGTGCCGCACCTGAAGGGGTTAATTGTGCATATCATAGCCCCCTGTAAGAGATCAGGGGCTGCCAGGCAGCAGGGGGCAGACCCCCCTCCCTCCCCAGTTTGAATATCATTGGTGGCCAGTGTGCGGCCTCCGTCGGCCTCCCTCCCCCCCTCTATTGTAATTTCATTGGTGGCGAGTGTGCGGCCTCCGTCGGCCCCCCTCCCCCCCTCTATTGTAATTTCATTGGTGGCCAGTGTGCGGTCTCCGTCGGCCCCAATCCCCCCCTCTATTGTAATTTCATTGGTGGCCAATGTGCGGCCTCCTTCGGCCCCCCTCTATTGTATTAATATCATTGGTGGCCAGTGCACAGACCTGTCACTTACCAGTAGGAGGAGCTCCCGGCCGGACACAGACAGCGCAGCAGCCAGCAGGTAAGTATGATGCGTCTAATATTGTAATATTGCTAAGTAACCATGGCAACCAGGCCTGCAGTAGCGTCCTGGTTGCCATGGTTACTGATCGGAGCCCCAGAGCGATTAAACTGGGACTCCGATCGGAATCTCCGCTGCCACCAATGATCGGGGAAGGGGGGGAGGGGAGGCCGCACACTGGCCACCAATGATATTAATACAATAGAGGGGGGACCGGGGGGGCGCACACTGGCCACCAATGATATTACAATAGGGGGGGCGGGGGAGGCCACACACTGGCCACCAATGATATTACAATAGGGGGGGCGGGGGGGGCGCACACTGGCCACCAATGATATTCAAACTGGGGAGGGAGGGGAGTCTGCCCCCTGCTGCCTGGCAGCCCCTGATCTCTTATAGGGGGCTATGATATGCACAATTAACCCCTCAGGTGCAGCACCTGAGGGGTTAATTGTGCGGATCACAGCCCCCTGTAAGAGATCGGGTTCTGCCAGGCAGCAGGGGGCAGTCATGTACACAGTTCGTAGTATATTCTAACTAGAAGCGTCCCCATCACTATGGGAACGCCTTTGTGTTAGAATATACTGTCGGATTTGAGTTTTCACAAAGTGAAAACTCATCTCTGAAAAAGTTTTTATGCAGACGGATCTTCGGATCCGTATGTATGAAAGTAACCTACGGCCACGAATCATGGACGCGGATGCCAATCTTGTGTGCATCCGTGTTCTTTCACGGACCCATTGACTTGAATGGGTCCGTGAACCGTTGTCCGTCAAAAAAATAGGACAGGTCATATTTTTTTGACGGACAGGAAACGCGGATCACGGATGCGGCTGCAAAACGGTGCATTTTCCGATTTTTTCATGGACCCATTGAAAGTCAATAGGTCCGCGAAAAAAAAACGGAAAACGGCACAACGGCCACGGGTGCACACAACGGTCGTGTGCATGAGGCCTAAGAGCGAGACGCGGACCTCGTGCGGTTTCTGTGCTGCAGAAAAGTCCCCGTAGTGTGTGCAGTGTGTGAAACGTAAATACAAAATTTTAACACAACGTAATTCATTCCATACCGCAAAAAGGACTTTCCCACATATAACTGCAGCGCTGAAAGCTGAATATATCTTGATTTTTGTACAGAAATACGCCACTAAAGGCTTTACCTCATATAACTGCAACAGTGAAAGCTGAATATATTAAAATTTTTCTACTGATATACGTCAATAAATGTTTTTCAAGATATAAGTGCAGCAGCGAATGGCGAATGTATATTTCTTTTTCTACTGCTATATGCCAGTAAAAGCTTTACCAGATATAACTGCAACAGTTAACTGAGAATATATTTTCCTTGTAGTACTGAAATATGCCCCTATAGGCTTTCACCAGAAATAACTGCAGAAGTGACCTGAAAATATATATTTCTTGTTGGACTCAAATAGGCCACTATACGCTTTCAACAAAAATAACTGCAGAAGTGAACTGAAAATGTATTTTTCTTGTTGGACTGAAATAGGCCACTATACAAATAGATACAATAACACTAGTGGGCAAGCACTCAAAACATCATGGAGCTGACAATGTGAATGGAGCTATCAATATTTAATACTGCATCAATAAAACAAACAAAAATAATAAGCACAATAAAAATACAATACAATACCAATATAATCGCGATAAATATGGCACAATATCAATAAAATTGTATTAAAATAATCGTTAAAATAATTGTATTGAGGCTTCGGAAGCAAGGAATTGTTCAAGGTTATTTCCTTATTTGTGCATCTGGTGATTCCGCTAATTTCGTGGCAACCTGTATATAGCAGCTTAATTCGGTGGTGGCCTATATACACTCACCTAAAGAATTATTAGGAACACCATACTAATACGGTGTTGGACCCCCTTTTGCCTTCAGAACTGCCTTAATTCTACGTGGCATTGATTCAACAAGGTGCTGATAGCATTCTTTAGAAATGTTGGCCCATATTGATAGGATAGCATCTTGCAGTTGATGGAGATTTGAGGGATGCACATCCAGGGCACGAAGCTCCCGTTCCACCACATCCCAAAGATGCTCTATTGGGTTGAGATCTGGTGACTGTGGGGGCCGATTTAGTACAGTGAACTCATTGTCATGTTCAAGAAACCAATTTGAAATGATTCGAGCTTTGTGACATGGTGCATTATCCTGCTGGAAGTAGCCATCAGAGGATGGATACATGTTCTCATTCTGTTTACGCCAAATTCGGACTCTACCATTTGAATGTCTCAACAGAAATTGAGACTCATCAGACCAGGCAACATTTTTCCAGTCTTCAACAGTCCAATTTTGGTGAGCTCGTGCAAATTGTAGCCTCTTTTTCCTATTTGTAGTGGAGATGAGTGGTACCCGGTGGGGTCTTCTGCTGTTGTAGCCCATCCGCCTCAAGGTTGTGCATGTTGTGGCTTCACAAATGCTTTGCTGCATACCTCGGTTGTAACGAGTGGTTATTTCAGTCAACGTTGCTATTCTATCAGCTTGAATCAGTCGGCCCATTCTCCTCTGACCTCTAGCATCCACAAGGCATTTTTGCCCACAGGACTGCCGCATACTGGATGTTTTTCCCTTTTCACACCATTCTTTGTAAAACCTAGAATTGGTTGTGCGTGAAAATCCCAGTAACTGAGCAGATTGTGAAATACTCAGACCGGCCCGTCTGGCACCAACAACCATGCCACGCTCAAAATTGCTTAAATCACCTTTCTTTCCCATTCTGACATTCAGTTTGGAGTTCAGGAGATTGTCTTGACCAGGACCACACCCCTAAATGCATTGAAGCAACTGCCATGTGATTGGTTGACTAGATAATTGCATTAATGAGAAATAGAACAGGTGTTCCTAATAATTCTTTAGGTGAGTGTATATCGGCTCATGCAAGCTATGGTGTAGCGTTGCAATCTGTATGCGAATTGTCTCAGAACCGTAGCCGCCATAAAGTGTCAACGTGCGGATAATAAAATCTTGCTCACTGAGAACTCGCACCAACTCACAAACGATCTTGACGCTGGCTGGTGTGCGTTCAGTGTGCACAAACTTGAAGTAGGTCTATGACCTGTGATGAGATCCGGCTAGCGTGTAACGGCCCGAATTTCTTCTCAGGTGATATTCGAGTGTAGCTGAAAGATCGTTTCATAAATTGCTGAACTCGTTTATAGAGTATTTCAATCGCATGGCCATGCTTAATGGAGTATTTCAAAGCATCAGTATATCCCCAGACGAGTTTCGAGGTCTTGCTGACCTCTTCCTCAGTGGTTATACTCCATATGCATAGACTCCATTATTTATACTCTATTCAGTAGTAGATAAATTCTGGAGAAACGGATCTCAAAGCAAAAACAGTGGTAGAAGATAAGTCCTGGAGCAGCGGATTTCAAAGGAACAAATTCAATCTAATGCGATTTAAATGAGTTTTTTCATGCGATTTTTTTCGCAGATGCGTTTTTATGGCCAAAGCTGCTGGATTGAAGAAACAATTCATTTCAATATTCCAAAAGTTAATTCATACCTTGAGCATGCCAAAATAGATAAACAATACGATTTAAATGAACAACACAATGTTAAAAATACTTAAAATGACTACATGAATAAATGTGATTAAAATTGTATGAAAACAAATATGGGGGTTTGAGATTTCTATAGAATAACAAATGATCAATAAAATACACTTTTTCAGAAGATAGCTTGCAGGTGTATTGGGATGGGGGCCTGCCTCCAAAGGGACAACGCGGTGCAAGAATTATCACCACGATCTCCCGTTAGAGGCAGGTGCCCACCCCCCTCACAAAAAGCCGAAGATCTCTAATTCGGCATTGAGACCCGCTGGGAGCAAGCTCCCAAATTCATAAATCCGTAGATCCATCTTCCCCAGTGCCGCAAATGTCAGTTCGGTAGGGTCTTTATTGTGGACTTCCCTAAAGTGTCTCGACAAAGAGTGTTTGTCGAACCCATTTTTAATCTTAGTCATGTGTTCAGATATTCTAGTTTTTAATGGTCGTTTTGTACGTCCAATATACTGTTTCTGACATAGGCACTGGATGATATAGATGACACTGGAGGAGTTGCAAGACAAGTAATCCCTAATCTTCCAGGAGAACAAATTCTGTGTGGATGACATTTCTAATGTTGTTCTAGAAAATGTTGTATTTTTACATGCAGTGCACCTCCCACACCTAAAGAGACCATTCATATTTGTCCAATTTTGGAACATAGAAGTAGTCTTCCTCTTTTGGTGTTTGATAGAAGGCGCTATCTTGATGCCTAAATTGGGCACTTTTGTAAAAGATATCAAAGGTGAGTTTGGTAGTAGATGTCCTATTGTTTTGTCGTCCAGTATATAGTGCCAGTGTTGTTTCAAGATGTATTGGACTTTTTTATACTGTGCATTGAATGGTAGGATAACTCTCAATTCTGGTTCTTTTTGTGTAATATTTTCATTTTTATTTTTATTTTTATCCAAACTCTCAGAGAAGAAAGTCTGTCTTTCTAAACTCTTAACCCGATCCAATGCACTATTAACAATTTCCTCAGGATACTCTTTACTCATAAATTGATCCATCATTCTTATGGCCTCTTCTCCAAATTTAATATTTTCCGTACAGTTCCTTTTTATCCGGCGGAATTGTCCAACCGGAATGTTTATTAGCCATCTCGGCAAGTGGCAGCTAGAAAAGAGTATGAAACTATTTTTGGACGTTGGTTTCTGGAAGGTGCTACAAATATATTTATTATCCTGTCTAGAAATGTGTAAGTCTAAAAATTCTGTATATGTCTTATTGACATTTGATGTTAAATCAAATTTTGTGTGTTGTTATTTATTTCTTTCAAAAAGTCCCCCAAACTATCTTCTGTACCTCTCCAGATAAATATTACATCATTTATGTAGCGCCGCCATAGGGCCAGGTCGGCCTCCAGTCTAGGCCCGATGGTGGTCTGCTCCCACTCAGCCAGGAACAGATTAGCGTAGTTGGGGCAAACCTGGTCCCCGTGGCGGTGCCTCGTTTCTGGAGAAAGTATTCCCCCTCAAAATAAAAATAATTATGATTTAAAATGTAATCTATCCCTTCCACTAGGAAGTCAATTTGGGATGACTCCAGTGAACCGTCGAATATCAATTGGGATTTGATCGCCTCCATCCCTTGTTGGTGATCTATGATTGTATACAGGGACTGGATGTCCAATGTCCCCATAATCCAGTCTGTTTCAATTTCCAAATTTTCAAGCGTCTGTATTATATGCGTTGTATCCTTAATGTAGGAACTCATCTTTTTAACTATGGGTTGTAAAAGGGTATTGATATACTTTAAGAGATTAGACATTAACAAGCCTATCCCCGATATTATGGGACGGCCGGGGGGTTCCTTCAAATTTTTGTGGATCTTGGGCAGGCAAGTTGCATGCCCAAGATAAAATCATATTGTTGTTTTGATATTATATTAGTTTCTAGACCCCAGCGACAGTATTCCATCAAAGTCCCGTGGAAATCCTCCTAAGGATCCTTTTTAAGTTTCAAATATGTATTACTGTCAGACAGTTGACTATAGCATTCCTTATTATAATAGGCTGTAGCGAGCATCACCACTGCCCCTCCCTTATCTGCCGGACGTATCGTAATCTGTTCTTGTTTTTGGAACTGTTTAATGGCCTGTATTTCTCTGTTACTTAAATTTTTCTTCTTAGTATATCCTTCTTTTATTTTTTGTAAATCATTTTCAACGCTCTTTTGAAATGTAGCTATTTCATAGCTAATTTCGTTTCTTGGAAATTTCTAGATTTATTCCTTAGATTAGTGTGTTTTATAGACTCATGTTTAGTGTTGTCTATTTGAGTGGCTTCGATTTTTTAGATGGTACTTTTTTAAACAGAGTTTCTGAATAAACTTCTGAATACCAACATATGTATCGAACTTATTTATTTTCTCAGTGGGGGCAACTTTAGACCTTTGTTAAGGAGTTTTATCTGTGCATCTGTGAGTAAAATAGAACTAAGATTTACTATTGAACCGTGATCTTTTCTAATAATGTCGTCTGTGTTGTGGTTTTCTTTCTTTTTCCTCTCTCGTCTTTTAATTCTGGGTTGTGATAATTGTGTGTTTTCTGTGAAAAAGTGATCGGGAGTGAATTCCTGTTGTTGATTCCATTCTTGTGTTGTCCTGTAGTGTAGTTTTTTCTGGAGTAAGTTGGTGATGATATTTTTTTCTATCTCAAATTGTATGTGTGTGCTGGAACTTATGCTTGTGCTAATTTTGTTTCTGGTGTTCTGTATCTCGGGCGTGACCTGTGGTGTGGCGGGGTTCGGTCTAAAAAATGATGTTCAGACTGGTATAGGATATTTGCCAAATCCATCAACCTTTTCTTTACTTTGTGTAGAGGGTTCCCCTTTTTGTATGTTCTCCTCATGTGCCGGTATACGGTATTCATTTTTCTGTGTATATAAATGTTTTTTTTGTTTTTTTATCGATAATGTCAGATTAAATCTTATCTAAAATTTTACAAAGTTTTTCCTGCCATGATTCAAATTCACTATTTTTGGGTAATTTGTCTACTAAATCCTTTATTTTTTCTATTCTATTTGTTAGACCAACTAGAATTTGGGATCTTCTTTTAATTACTAATTGGATCAGTGTTATGGATTGGGTAAATAGTAGGTCATTCAATTCTTTATCAAACTCCTTTATATAAATATAAATATAAATCTTGTGCCGGAGTCTTGTTAATCAAAAGACCCTTCGGTATTTTCCCCAATTGAATACACTGTGTTAGTGAACGGATTTCCCAATGCTGTCTTAAATGTTTGTGTAGGAGTCCCTCTAATTCTCTGTAAATTTCTGTCATAGATTTTTCTCCTTCAATGGGAACATGATTATGTTTGTCAAAAATGTAATTGTCAGCTTTTTGTTTCTTACTTTCAAGATGGCTCCAGATGTCCATAGTCATATAGGGGGAGCTAACTCAACTAAAGTGTGAAAAGACGTGGATAATTATAAATTCAACTGATAGGGTGGCTCACCCCCAATGATTCTGGATAGGTGCTTAAACCCAGGAATTGAATCACCCCATTCAATAAATACAAATAGATACAAAAACACTAGTGGGCAAGCATTTAAAACATCATGGAGCTGACAATGTGAATGGAGCTATCAATACTTAATACTGCATCAATAAAACAAACAAAAGTAATAAGCACAATACAAATACAATACAATACCAATATAATCGCGATAAATATGACACAATATCAATAAAATCGTATTAAAATAATCGTATTGAGGCTTCGGAAGCAAGGAATTGTTCAAGGTTATGTCCTTATTTGTGCATCTGGTGATTCCGCTAATTTCGTGGCAACCTGTATATAGCAGCTTAATTCGGTGGTGACCTATATATATCGGCTCATGCTAGGTATGGTCTAGCGTTGCAATTTGTATGCGAATTGTCTCAGAACCGTAGCCGCCATAAAGTGTCAACGTGCGGATAATAAAATCTTGCTCACTGAGCACTCACCCCACCTCACAAACGATCTTCATGCTGGCTGGTGTGCGTTCAGTGTGCACAAACTTGAAGCAGGTCTATGACCTGTGATGAGATCCAGCTGGCGTGTAGTTGTTCAAACCGCTCTGTGTATGGCTCCGTATGTAATTCCTGCGAGAACTTGGATACAAAATCACGGGCTAAATTTTCACTCTGTGTAGATGCAGTAACGCAGCAAAACTGCAGACAAATGCTGCACTACCTAAATGCACTATATAAAAATTAAATTATTGGTATATAACACCCCTGCTTCAAACAGTTTTTTTGGGAAGCAACTGGTAAATCGCACCAGTAGAAATGATTGGTTTCCATAGCATTTGTGTCACGGCGGACAGGATATATGATACACAGAAAAGTAAACAAACAAGTTTCTAGGCGAGAAGCTGGGAATAAGGTCACCTCCTGACAATCCCTATCAGCTCTCCCTATACTGCTATGCCCACATTCAGACCCTTAAGGTGGGAATAATGTGTCCTCGTGCCTGGGCTGAAAATACCGTAAATCCCTAAGATGGTGATAGGGGAATAGGGAAAGCCTGCTCCCTCAGGACCTGGAGGGGACAGACGTAACTCAAACAGCAAACCACAAGAAATCAGAAACGAACTTATCTTTTCTGAGCAGGAACAGCCAATCCTTCCTTCCTTGCTTCCACAGAGCCAGACAGAAGCTATAATCCGCAAGGAACACTGGAAGTGGGTGTGATTTAAACTGAAACCAACAACCCCACCCAGTGCACCTGAAGGAAGGCGGAACTAGCTTGAATCCAAAACAAAACAAAAAGGCTAGACACGTGCTGCCAATCTGGCAGACCTCCGCACATAGCCTGAGCAGGGCAGGACAGTACCCCCCCTTCTATGGGTGACCTCCGGACACCCCGGCCCAACCTTATCCGGGTGGGATCTATGAAAAGCCCTCACCAGTCGGCTGGCACTAACATCCTGGGCCGGAACCCACATCCTTTCCTCAGGGCCGTATCCCCTCCAATGTACCATATACTGAAGGGAAACTTGAAGAACTCTTGAGTCAAGAACTCTGGAGATCTCGAACTCTAAATTTCCATCAACGAGAACAGGAGGAGGAGGCAATGGCGATGGTTCCACCGGTTTCACATATTTTTCCAGTAAAGACCTGTGGAACACATCATGGATCCTCCAAGTCTGTGGAAGATCCAACCGAAACGCTACTGGATTGATCACCGCAGATATTTTGTACGGTCCAATAAATCTTTGACCCAGTTTCCAAGATGGCACTCTCAATTTAATATTTTTAGTAGACAACCACACCAGATCACCCACACACAGGTCCGGACCAGTCATACGTCTCTTGTCAGCCATTCCCTTATACCTCTCACCCATCTTTTCCAAATTCACTTGTATCCTCCGCCAGATAGAAGACAAGGCGGAAGAAAATCTCTCCTCCTCTGGCATCCCAGAGGAACTAGTCCCAGAAAAGGTACCAAACTGAGGATAAAAACCGTATGCGCCAAAAAATGGCGACTTACCCGTGGACTCCTGCCTACGGTTATTTAAAGCAAACTCTGCTAGGGACAAGAATGAGGACCAGTTCTCCTGATTCTCAGCCACAAAGCACCTCAAGTAGGTCTCCAGGTTTTGATTAGTACGCTCTGTCTGCCCATTCGACTGTGGATGAAAAGTCGAAGAGAACGAAAGTTGAATGCCAAGCCTAGAGCAGAACGCCCTCCAAAACCTGGAGACAAACTGTGTGCCCCTATCAGAAACCACATCCGAAGGAATGCCATGCAATTTCACAATATTATCAACAAAAATCTGCGCAAGAGTCTTGGCATTGGGCAGACTGGCTAACGATATAAAGTGAGCTATTTTACTAAAACGGTCAACAACCACCAAAATTAATATCTTCCTGGAGGAACTCGGCAGATCCGTAATAAAGTCCATAGACAAGTGCGTCCAAGGACGAGACGGAATAGACAAAGGAAGAAGTGAACCAGCAGGTCGAGTATGAGCAACCTTTGACCGTGCACAGGTTTCACAAGCTGCCACGAAATCCTCAACGCTCTTACGTAACCCGGGCCACCAGAACCTCCGGGACACAAGATCAAAGGTGGACTTACCACCAGGATGTCCAGCAAGGACAGTATCGTGATGTTCCTTGAATACCTTGTATCGCAGTTCATCGGGAACAAACAACCTCCCTGGGGGACAAGAACCAGGAGCCCCCTCCTGGGCTCCCAACACCTCATCTCCAATTTGGGGAGACCACCACTCCATCAGCCAAAATCGGAGCAGGATACTCAGAATCACATCCCCCAGGAAAACTGCAAAACAATGCATCTGCCTTGACGTTCTTAACCCCCGGGCGAAAAGTAACCACAAAATTAAACCTGGTAAAAAACAGTGACCATCTGGCCTGTCTAGGGTTCAGTTGCTTGGCAGATTGCAGGTAAGCCAAATTCTTATGGCTTACCCCCTCCAACCAGTGATGCCGGCAGTGCCTGCAGTGCCTCAACCAGTGGCCTGCAGTGCCTCATCCGACCAGACAGAGATGTCGGCGCCCTTCTTAGTCATGTCAGTCAGAGGTTTTACAATGGTAGAATAGTTCAAAATAAATTTTCTATAATAAGTAGTAAACCCCAAAAATCGCATTAAAGCTTTCTGATTCTCCGGTCGGTCCCATTCCAGAACCGCCTGGACCTTTTCGGGGTCCATACAAAAACCAGAGTCAGAGAGCAGATATCCCAGAAACGGAAGCTCCTGCACAGAAAACACACATTTCTCCAATTTGGCATATAATTTATTCTCCCGAAGGATCGTCAAAACCTGTCTCACATGATCCTGATGGGTCTTCAGATCAGGAGAGTAAATTAAAGTGTCATCCAAGTAAACTACCACGAACTTCCCCACAAAATGATGAAAAATGTCATTGACGAATCGCTGGAATACCGCTGGCGCGTTCGTTAACCCAAAAGGCATAACCAGATTCTCGAAATGCCCCTCATGCGTGTTGAAGGCCGTCTTCCACTCATCCCCTTCCTTGATTCTGATCAGATTGTAGGCCCCTCTTAAATACAACTTGGAGAACACCTTGGCTCCAACAATCTGATCAAAAAGATCGGAAATCAATGGAAGGGGATACGGATCCCGGACCGTAATACGGTTCAATTCCCGGAAATCCAGACAAGGTCTCAGCAATCCATCCTTTTTCTTTACAAAGAATAAACCTACTGCCACCGGAGACTTAGATGGCCTTATATGGCCTTTTGCCAAACTCTCGGCAATATACTTCCGCATGGCCTCGCTTTCAGGTTGAGAAAGATTGTAAAGCCGAGACTTTGGCAACTTAGCCCCTGGGATGAGATTAACTGGACAATCATAGTCACGATGAGGGGGCAATTCCTTAGCCCCACCTTCCGAAAATACATCCGCAAAATCTAAAAGATACTGAGGTAGAGCCGTAGTGGACACACCAGAGATAGATGTGTCAAGGCAATTATCCGAACAAAATTCACTCCAACCAATGATCTGTCTTGCTTGCCA
The DNA here is from genome assembly GCF_905171765.1 of Bufo bufo. Lineage (NCBI taxonomy): Eukaryota > Metazoa > Chordata > Amphibia > Anura > Bufonidae > Bufo > Bufo bufo. The sequence goes on from NC_053393.1 coordinate 285,784,202, forward strand.
ATCTATGATTGGGTTATGTTTTGTCAGCCACGGTAACCCTAAGACAATGGGAGCGGGCAAGTCTTTCATGACAAAACAAGAGATAAACTCAACATGTGAATCACCCACCCTCAACAAAATACCATGAGCAATATGAGTGAGACTCCTTTGAGAAAGAGGGAAAGAATCAATTGCGAAAACCGGAATCTCTCTTTCTAAAGTGCAAGTACTTAGACCCAGATTTTGAAGAAAAAGAGAATCAATAAGGTTTACCCCAGCACCACAGTCAATGAATACTTCAACAAAAAAATTTCTTGAGTCTAGCGCCACCATAGTTGGAAGGAGAAAACGAGTATTACAGGGAGCTTGCATACCTGTTTGCTCCACCACTCCATTCACACCACCAAGAGTCAGGAATGTTTACTTTTTCTCTTTAAGTAAACCTCTTTGTGATTCTTTCTCATCCACATGCGGTTTAACAAAAGGACAAGCAAAAATAAAATGACCACTTTTTCCACAGTAATAACATAGTTAACTCCTAAAGTCTCTACTACCAGAACGGAAAGATATCTGACCCAGCTGCATGGGTTCCTCCCCCACCCCAGAGTTACATGTAATATCACCCTGGGAAGCAGGTGAGACGAAACCACTTACAGAAGGGATCCCTTGCGCGGAGGGAGCCTTACACCTCTCTCTAATACGTCTATCTAACTGTACTGCCAAAGACATACCATTCTCTAAAGTATCTGGGTACTCATGAAAAGCCAGGGCATCTTTCAATCTCTCAGATAACCCTTGACAAAACTGACTACGTAACGCGGGATCATTCCACTCTGACTCAGTAGCCCATCTCCTAAACTCAACGCAGTAAACCTCTGCAGTATGTTCACCTTGTAATAAATTACGCAGTTTAGATTCCGCCATCAAGACCCAATCTGGGTCTTCATAAATCCATCCCAAGGCTTTAAAAAATTCTTCCACCGACTGGAGGGCCAGAGAACCGGGCGGCAGAGAAAAGGCCCAGGTTTGCGCGTCCCCTTTAAGCAGAGAAATGATTACACCAAACCTCTCACTTTCATCACCAGACGAAGATGGACGCAGCCGAAAATACAACTTGCATGACTCTTTGAAGCGGATAAAGTCATCCACACCCTCTGCAAATCTATCAGGAAGAGCGACTTTAGGCTCTCCATAAATTTGGCTTGCACCTGATGCCAGAGCATTCTGACACTGTGTGACCGAATTACGCAGATCCGCGACCTCTAGGGTTAATCCCTGCATGCGATCCACTAGCGCATCAATTGACTCCATCTCAAACCGCTGAGCAATGGCAGTCAAAGTATTGGCGGGTTATAATGTCACGGCGGACAGGATATATGATACACAGAAAAGTAAACAAACAAGTTTCTAGGCTAGAAGCTGGGAATAAGGTCACCTCCTGACAATCCCTATCAACTCTCCCTATACTGCTATGCCCACATTCAGATCCTTAATGTGGGAATAATGTGTCCTCGAGCCTGGGCTGAAAATACCCTAAAATCCCTAAGATTGTGAAAGGGGAATAGGGAAAGCCTGCTCCCTCAGTACCTGGAGGGGACAGGCGTAACTCAAACAGCCTAGACAGCAAACCACAAGAAATCAGAAACAAACTTATCTTTTCTGAGCAAAAACAGCCAATCCTTCCTTCCTTGCTTCCACAGAGCCAGACAGAAGCTATAACCCGCAAGGAACACTGGGAGTGGGTGTGATTTAAACTGAAACCAACGACCCCACCCAGTGCACCTGAAGGAAGGCGGAACTAGCTCGAATCCAAAACAAAACAAAAAGGCTAATCTGGCAGACCTCCGCACATAGCCTGAGCAGGGCATGACAGTTTGTCACTCTGTGTAGATGTGATAATGCAGCAAAACCGCAAACAAATGCTGCACTACCTAAATATACTATATAGAAAGTATATTATTGGTTTACAGCACCCCTGCCTCAATCAGGTTTTTTTTTGGGGGGCAACTGGTAAATCACACCAGTAGAAATTATTTGTTCCAATAGCGTTTGACACTCTGTGTGGCTGCAGTATTGCAGCAGTACCGCACACAACTGCTGGACAATAAAATTGCACTATAATATACTTTCTATGTTAGAAAGTATATTATAAGTATATTACACTCCTCAGTAAGTCAGACCTATCGATAGCACACCTATATCAGTCCTTAAAAGGACTTTTGTGGCTCTATTAGCTAGCGTTTGGTGTCCCTAACAGTCTGTCCCTGCTCCATACAGCAACCTCTCCCTACATTGGCAAAAGACTGAATCTAAAATGGTGCCCAGATCAGGTTTATTTATAAGGTAGGGGGTATGTCCATGTGCTGAAATGTCTCAATTGGCTGTCCTGTACCACCTGATGGATGTGTCATGGGTCAAAGTTCTTCACAATGTAAAAGAATATGGCGAACATGAATATCGCCATATGTTCGCCCGTTCAGCGAACAAGCAAAGTTTGCTGCAAAACGACCGCCGGGCGAACCACAAAGCCATCTTTAGTTCTTAAGTTGCCCTGTACAGTGCCCAAAAATATTCCAAAAATGATCCCTTGTTGGGAGGAGATACCTCTGTTTCTACCGCATGATAGAAGCATTGTCTTGTTCTGAACAAGCGGTCCAAATCAGTTGGAATAGTTGATTCAGGTACAACCCCGTTTATGCTCTTTATCTCTCTTTAATCACCTCCCGTCCGCTCATAAACTACACTGCGTGCAGAATTATTAGGCAAATGAGTATTTTGACCACATCATCCTCTTTATGCATGTTGTCTTACTCCAAGCTGTATAGGCTCGAAAGCCTACTACCAATTAAGCATATTAGGTGATGTGCATCTCTGTAATGAGAAGGGGGTGTGGTCTAATGACATCAACACTCTATATTAGGTGGGCATAATTATTAGGCAACTTCCTTTCCTTTGGCAAAATGGGTCAAAAGAAGGACTTGGACAGGCTCAGAAAAGTCAAAAATAGTGAGATATCTTGCAGAGGGATGCAGCACTCTTAAAATGCAAAGCTTCTGAAGCAGAGATCATCGAACAATCAAGCGTTTCATTCAAAATAGTCAACAGGGTCGCAAGAAGCGTGTGGAAAAATCCAAGGCGCAAAATAACTGCCCATAAACTGAGAAAAGTCCAGGTTGCAGCTGCCAAGATGCACTTGCCACCAGTTTGGGCCATATTTCAGAGCTGCAACCATCACTGGAGTGCCCAAAAGCACTAGGTGTGCAATACTCAGAGACATGGCCAAGGTAAGAAAGGCTGAAAAGACGACCACCACTGAACAAGACACACAAGCTGAAACGTCAAGACCTGGGCAAGAAATATCTCAAGACTGATTTTTCTAAGGTTTTATGGACTGATGAAATAGAGTGAGTCGTGATGGCCAGAAGATGGATGGGCCGTGGCTGGATTGGTAAAGGGCAGAGAGAGCTCCAGTCCGACTCAGACGCCAGCAGGTGGAGGTGGAGTACTGGTTTGGGCTGGTATCATCAAAGATGAGCTTGTGGGGGCCTTTTCGGGTTGAGGATGGAGTCAAGCTCAACTCCAGTCCTACTGCCAGTTTCTGGAAGACACCTTCTTCAAGCATGTGGTACAGGAAGAAGTCTGCATCCTCAAGAAAAACATGATTTTCATGCAGGACAATGCTCCACCACCAGCGTCCAAGTACTCCACAGCGTGGCTTGGCAAGAAGGGTATAAAAGAAGAAAATCTAATGACACTGGCCTCCTTGTTCATCTGATCTGAACCCCATTGAGAACCTGTGGTCCATCATCAATTGTGAGATTTACAAGGAGGGAAAACAGTTACACCTCTCTGAACAGTGTCTGGGAGGCTGTGGTTGCTGCTGCACGCAATGTTGATGGTGAACAGATCAAAACACTGACAGAATCCATGGATGGCAGGCTTGTGAGTGTCCTTGCAAAGAAAGGTGGCTATATTGGTCACTGATTTGTTTTTGTTTTGTTTTTGAATGTCAGAAATGTATATTTGTGAATGTTGAGATGTTATATTGGTTTCACTGGTAAAAATAAATAATTGAAATGGTATATATTTGTTTTTTGTTAAAGTTGCCTAATAATTATGCACAGTAATAGTCACCTGCACACACAGATATCCCCCTAAATAGCTAAAACTAAAAACAAACTAAAAACTACTTCCAAAAATATTCAGCTTTGATATTAATGAGTTTTTTGGGTTCATTGAGAACATGGTTGTTGTTCAATAATAAAATTAATCCTCAAAAATACAACTTGCCTAATAATTCTGCACTCCCTGTAAAAACGTCCGGGAGGTGGTTCTCTATCTCTGAATGGACGTTCCTGAATGTCCATTCAGAGACTGCAGGTGCACGCTCATCGTGCAGCTGCAGATCGGGTTGCCCACTGTCAGTGACCGCAGTGCAACCCTTAGAGAAGGCAGGGACAGTGCCCAAGTGTCCCTGCCTTCTAGATCACTGTTTACACATCGCTATGTGCTTCTTGTTCTGGCCCGGCGGTCATGTGATCGCCGGGACTGGGAGAGTGCAGGAGCTGTGAGGTCTTTCAGAGACCTAGATCAACCCTGTACTGAGGCTGTACAGCGCTGTGTTGCGCTGTACAGCCTCTCTGGGGCATGTATTTCTCCTGTAACTGGGGCTACTATGTCAGCCCCAGTTACACGAGAAATTAACAGTGAAAAAAAAAAAAGTGAAGTTAAATGTCCCCCAGAGGTCTTGTATGACCTTATGGGGGGGACGAAAAGTGTAAAATAAAAAAATAAAGTGTTAAAAAATAAAAGAAAAAAAAGGTTTCACATGTAAAAAAAAAATTCCCCAAGTAATGAATTAAAATGTTTTGTTTTTTTTAAAAATTGAAAAAAAAATATAAAATAGGCATATTTGGTATTGCCACGTCATTGACGGTCGGCTCTATAAATATATCACATGATCGACCCAGTCCGATAAACACCATAAAAAAAAAGCAACATCACAAAAAGTGCAACACTAAGTGATCAAAAAGCCGTATGTCCCACAAAATGGTACAAATAAAACCGACACCTCATTACGCAAAAAATGAGCCCCTACATAAGAAAATCGCTCAAAAAATAAAAAACTATAGCTCTCAGAACATGGAGACACTAAAACATCATTTTATTGGTTTCAAAAATGCTATTATTGTGTTAAAGTGAAGTAAATAAAAAAAGTATACATATTACTGTATCACCATGTCCGTAACAACCAGCTCTATAAAATGAAACTTGACCGAACCCCTCAGAAGAACACTGTAAAAATAAATAAATAAACTGTGCTAAAACAACAAATTTTTTTGGTCACCTTGCCCCATAAAGTGTTATATGAATGATCAAAAAATCATATGTAACCAAAAATAGTACCAAAAAAACTGGCACATTATCCCCTAGTTTTCAAAATGGGGTCACTTCTTGGGAGTTTCTACTGTAAGGGTGCATCAGGGGGGCTTCAAATGGGACATAGCATCTAAAAACCATGTGGCGCTCCTTTTCTTCTGTGCCCTGCCGTGTGCCCATACAGCAGTTTATGACCAAATGTGGGGTGTTTTGTAAACCGCAGAATCTGGGTGTAACGGATCTCCTAGCACCCCGACCGGGTACCTCCGTTGATAGGTGCTCCTAGTGCTTCCCAAGGTCTCAAAGCATTCCACTTGACACCGTAAGCGCTGCAGACCCCACGAACCGCCGAAGCTTGGTTGAGGTCTCACCGTCTTCTACCCACCCCTGGACCTACGACAAGGCTCCAGGCTCCAGTGGGTGAACTTCTCCTACATCCAGAGAGCAGAACAGCTCTTACAAGAGCTTAGTAGTTATGCCAGGGGAGTATAGCAAATCTTCAGCGTATAGCAATCCCCCAGTGTCGATCAGTTACCCAAACACCAGTCTCAACTTGGTAAAGGGTAAAAACAGGAACTCTTTATTTGAACACACAAGCATTGATTTATACATATTTTCCAACAAGGTTACCACCCACAGGGTTTTGTAAAAGCAGCCAATAACCACGTACAATACACTCAGACACTCCCACACAAAATCCTCCCCTCTGCCCGCGATACAATTACCTCACTCTGGGTTGATGCAATCATCACAGGCAGGCGAATACACAATGTCTTCTGTCCTGGAGACAACAGAGACGTAATTCAATTATCTCTCGGGACAAAGGACATCGCCAATACACACAGAGAGACAATGGAACAGACCTCACTACTCGACATATACAATGTCCCACCCTTTTCAATACACACAGTCATTTAACATCCCAAAATGGCACGAATTAGACCAGGGGTTCAAGTTAGTACAAGTCCTTTGTGAACAAAGGAAGCCTGGCTGATGAGAGGGCCCATAATCCTGGGGCAAGAGGCTGGTAGCCAGGCCCTTCCAAAACGCAGTGGCGAGGTTGGTTTCGCCACACTGGGTAATAAATATTGAGTTTTGTTTGGCTGTTAACCATCGATGTGTTAAAGAAAAATTTGGATTAAAATGGAAAATCTGCCAAAAAAGTGAAATTTAAAAATGTGATCTCTTTTCCTTTAATTCTTGTGGAACGCCTAAAGGGTTAACAAAGTTTGTAAAATCCGTTTTAAGTAACTTGAGGGGTGTAGTTTTCTACAATGGGGTCATTTATTGGGTTTCCACTATGTAGGCCTCACTAGGTTACTTCAGACCTGAAACTGGTCCTTAAAAAGTGGGTTTTGATAATTTTCTTTAAAATATGAATTGCTTCTAACTTTTAAGCCTTCTACGTCCTAAAAAAATAAAATGACATTTCCAAAATTATTCCAACATAAAGTAGACATATGGGGAATGTTAAGTACCGTATTTTTCGCCCTATAAGACGCACCGGCCCTTAAGACGCACCTAGGTTTTTGAGGAGGAAAATAAGAAAAAAATATTTTGAACCAAAAGGTGTGCTTTTGGTGGGTTTTGAACTAATTGTGGTCTGTGGATGGCACTGTTATGGGGGATCTGTGGATGGCGCACTGTTATGGGGGATCTGTGGGTGACACTTATGGGGGATCTGTGGGTGACACTTATGGGGGATCTGTGGGTGACACTTATGGGGGATCTGTGGGTGACACTTATGGGGGATCTGTGGGTGACACTTATGGGGGATCTGTGGGTGACACTTATGGGGGATCTGTGGGTGACACTTATGGGGGATCTGTGGGTGACACTTATGGGGGATCTGTGGGTGGCTCTTGTTGGGGTCTCTGGATGGCACTGTTATGAGGATCTGTGTATGACAAGTATGGGGGGGATCTGTGGATGACACATATATAGCATCTTATGCTATGTGTCATCCACAGATCCCCTCCATAAGTGTCCATGTAGTGAATGACCCTCAATACACGCTGGGGGCCGGCATCTGCTTTATAATGACAGCGGGGCCCGTGCAGTGACTGTATTCTACTACACGGGCCCCGCTCACTGTATAATCCTATGTCTAATAGTTAATTGTAATTGTACAGGGAGTGCAGAATTATTAGGCAAGTTGTATTTTTGAGGATTAATTTTATTATTGAACAACAACCATGTTCTCAATGAACCCAAAAAACTCATTAATATCAAAGCTGAATATTTTTGGAAGTAGTTTTTAGTTTGTTTTTAGTTTTAGCTATTTTAGGGGGATATCTGTGTATGCAGGTGACTATTACTGTGCATAACTATTAGGCATCTTAACAAAAAACAAATATATAACCATTTCAATTATTTATTTTTACCAGTGAAACCAATATAACATCTCAACATTCACAAATATACATTTCTGACAATTCAAAAACAAACAAAAAACAAATCAGTGACCAATATAGCCACCTTTCTTTGCAAGACACTCAAAAGCCTGCCATCCATGGATTCTGTCAGTGTTTTTGATCTGTTCACCATCAACATTGCGTTGCAGCAGCAACCACAGCCTCCCAGACACTGTTCAGAGAGGTGTACTGTTTTCCCTCCTTGTAAATCTCACATTTGATGATGGACCACAGGTTCTCAATGGGGTTCAGATCAGATGAACAAGGAGGCCATGTCATTAGATTTTCTTCTTTTATACCCTTTCTTGCCAGCCACGCTGTGGGAGTACTTGACGCGTGTGGTGGAGCATTGTCCTGCATGAAAATCATGTTTTTCTTGAAGGATGCAGACTTCTTCCTGTACCACTGCTTGAAGAAGGTGTCTTCCAAGAAACTGGCAGTAGGACTGGGAGTTGAGCTTGACTCCATCCTCAACCCGAAAAGGCCCCACAAGCCTCATCTTTGATGATACCAGCCCAAACCAGTACTCCACCTCCACTTGCTGGCGTCTGAGTCGGACTGGAGCTCTCTGCCCTTTACCAATCCAGCCACGGGCCCGTCCATCTGGCCCATCAAGACCTCACTCTCATTTCATCAGTCCATAAAACCTTAGAAAAATCATTCTTGAGATATTTCTTGGCCCAGTCTTGACGTTTCAGCTTGTGTGTCTTGTTCAGTGGTGGTCGTCTTTCAGCCTTTCTTACCTTGGCCATGTCTCTGAGTATTGCACACTTGTGCTTTTGGGCACTCCAGTGATGTTGCAGCTCTGAAATATGGCCAAACTGGTGGCAAGTGGCATTCTTGGCAGCTGCACGCTTGACTTTTCTCAGTTCATGGGCAGTTATTTTGCGCTTGGTTTTTCCACACGCTTCTTGCGACCCTGTTGACTATTTTGAATGAAACGCTTGATGTTCGATGACCACGCTTCAGAAGCTTTGCAATTTTAAGAGTGCTGCATCCCTCTGCAAGATATCTCACTATTTTTGACTTTTCTCGAGCCTGTCAAGTCCTTCTTTTGACCCATTTTGCCAAAGGAAAGGAAGTTGCCTAATAATTATGCACACCTAATATAGGGTGTTGATGTCAATTAGGACCACACCCCTTCTCATTACAGAGATGCACATCACCTAATATGCTTAATGGTAGTAGGCTTTCGAGCCCTATACAGTTTGGAGTAAGACAACAATGCATAAAGAGGATGATGTGGTCCAAAATACTCATTTGCCTAATAATTTCTGCACACGCAGTTGTATGTAATCACATAAGGAGCGCTGTGTATTACCGGTACTTACTACAAGCGCTCACCCTGCTCGGTAGGTAGCAGAGCGAAGGGAGGAGAGAGGAGGCAGGCCGAGAGGAGGACGGGCTGGCAGTGTGATTCATACGTCATGCGCCGTCCACTTTATGAATTGAAAGCAGGCGGCGTGGGCGCATGACGTATGACTCACACTGCCAGCGTCCGTCCTCCCGGCCTGCCTCCTCTCTCATCCCTCTGCTCTGCTACCTACCGAGCAGGCGAGCGCTTGTAGTAAGTACCGGTAATACACAGCGCTCCTTATGTGATTACATACAATTACAATTAACTATTAGACATAGGATTATACAGTGAGCGGGGCCCGTGTAGTAGAATACAGTCACTGCACGGGCCCCGCTGTCATTATAAAGCAGATGCCGGCCCCCAGTCCCGCCTCCCTCACAACTGATACACCCTCCGCACGGCATCGCGGCGGGTGTATCATTGAAAACTCAGCAAAATCAGCAGCATTCGCCGTATAAGACGCACTGCTATTTTCCCCCCACTTTTGGGGGGGGGGGGAAGTGCGTCTTATACGGCGAAAAATACGGTAATCAATATTTTATGAGGTATCACTTTCTGTTTTAAAAGCAGAGAAATTGCAAATTTTTGGAAAATTTGAGATTTTTTCATAAATAAGGTGAAATATATTGACTCAAATTTATGGATATCATGAAGTACAATGTGTCACGAGAAGAGAAACAATCTCTGATGGCATGGATAAGTATATGCGTTCCAAAGTTATTACCACATAAAATGAGATATGTCAGATTTGCAAGATTAGGCCTGGTCAGGAGGGGAACAAATGGCCCAGATGTGAAGTGGTTAAACAACATGCTGTCAGCTGGCATTGCTATATTGGCAATATTTTCTGTGTTTGATGTCGCCCACTTGGCTCCTTTCCACAGTTTCATCAATTTACTTTTTATCAGGATAGCCATTCACATAACATTGGACTTCTTTTTACCTCTGCATTCTATTTATACATCGTCATTAGTTTTTCTTCTGTCTGGCTCCCTTCTTTATAATCAATTACCTTTTCATCCTTTCTTCCAGCCGACCTGATAATGAGAGCAGGACTAGGATGCTCCTACACCATTAGACCAGTGTTCCCAACAGTTTTGGCAGCGGAACTGAGGCAGGCACACATACACCACTTAGTCTATCGACGATGAGCTTTCCCACATATACGCCAGAGTTTCTGGCATCTTTGCAAAGCAGCCCATACTCTGGTGCATCTGCTGGACTTTCAATTCAACTGAATTTGGACTTGAAAGTGCAGGAGAACATAGGCAGGATGGCACACACTTGAAACATGGCAGGAATACAGGCAGAAGATAACACAGGTTAAATGCAGGTAAATGTCAATAGTATTAGACTATCAAAACACCTCTGCTGATCACCAGGAAACCTAAAACTGAGGCTGTCTCATGCAGGACAGGGTGTCTTAAATACCCAGGGACCCTTAGTCATTGGCTGAAGGATTGGAAGTATTTGGGAATGAATGTCCTAAGGGAGCATCAGGCAGCAGCATGGAGATGACGTTAGATGACCTGGTAAGTGATGCTGTGTCTGCACCCATAGGGAACATCAGGAGAGCAGCGGGCTCAAACCACAGACTTGAAGGGGTTGTCTGGGTTCAGAGCTGAAGCCGGACATACCCTTATTTTCACCCAGGCAGCACTCCTGATGTTGGCATTGGAGCATCTCATGTTCCGATGCGCTCCCTTGCAGTGTGCTAGATCGCCCAGGGCACGGGTTCTTTTGTTTACAATAACACACTGCTGGGCGGAAGCTTATGTCCGGCAGTGTGTTTGGTGACGTCACCGGCTGAGATGTGCGCGCTTTAGCGCTGCCCTAGCTGTTTACTGGCTAGGGCAGAGCTAAAGACCGCCCATCAGTGCTGGTGATGTCACCAGGCTTCCTGGCAGCCCCATGGAGAGCCCGGTATGTCACCGGAACTCTTGAAAATGCCTTTGCACTGAGTGAGTTAGCGCAGGGCAAAGGAGATCACCCGAGCATGAACTGCTCCGATGCTCAAGTCAGGGGGGCTGCCTGGCTGAAAATGGAGGTATGTCTGGGTTCAGCTCTGAACCCGAACCCTGGACCTGGACAACCCCTTTAACATTTGTCCTCAGTCTGACACAGCTTTTGTGTGTGTATCAACCAAGGCCAACAAAGACACAGACCAATATGTCAAGTTAGGTACACAAGCATGTGCTAAATAGAATTTTTGTGATAAACTTTTTTAACTATTATTATTATTAATTGAAGAAACTTTGCTATAGTTTTTTTGGGGAAAAATATGCAACTAGACAAGTCTGTGGCAAAAATATACACTGATGTTGATGATACACAGAAATTTTTAAACATGTGCAATTGCATTTTGTCAAGGGCAACTGTGATTCTTAAAATGTTAGATTTAGTAGATTTAGTTTAATATGAATTGGGCTACTAGTTGACTGCACATTAAGAATTGGTATTACTGTAGCTTTAAATACTGATAAGCAATGAAGCAGAGTCCGAATGCATTTGAATAGTTCAAGCCCTTTAACACACATAGCACACTAACCTGTCCTGTCTCTAGTGCCAAAACCTCTAGAGCCACTTTTTACCTTAAATCCCAGGCCGATTTTTGCAAATCTGTCATGCGTCACTTTATGTGATACTAACTTTGGAACATTTTTACTTATCCAAGCCATTCTGAGAATGTTTTCTCATGACACATTGTACTTCAGACAAGTGGTAAATATGAATCAATATATTTCACCTTTATATTTAAAAGAATCCAAAAATTTAACTAAAATTTTTGAAAAACTTCACAATTTTCTAAATTTGAATTTCTCTACTTTTAAGATAGACAGTAATACCTCATAAAATAGTTAGCAATCAACATACCCCATTTGTGTTTTTTATGTTGGCATAATTTTGTAAATGTCATTTTAGTTTTTAGGATGTTAGAAGGCTTAGAATTCTAGAAGCAATTTTTCTAATTTTCAACAAAATTACCAAAAAGATTTTTTTTAACCACCAATTCAGTTATAAAGTGATTTTGAGGAGCTTACTTAATGGAAACCACACTTTAATGACCCAATTTTTGAAACAACAACCCTTTAATTATTTAAAACTGATGTTACAAACTTTGTTAACCCCTGAGCTTTTCCACAAGAATAAAAGAAAATGGACGTGAAAATGTCAAATTTCATTTTTTTTGGTAGATTTTTTATGGCAATCAATTTTTTTCTTGCAACGCAGCAAGGGTTAACAGCAAAATAGACCTCAATATACATTACTCTGACTCTGTTTACAGAAATACCCCAGATGTGGTGGTAAACTGCTCTATAGGCACGTGGCAGTGGTCAGAAGGAAAGGAGCGCCATATGGATTTTGGGGGCAGATTTTGCTAGAATGATTTTTAGGCTCCTTTTGTATTTGAAGAGACACTGACGTACCCCTACAGTGGAAACTCTCAAAAAGTGACCCCATTTTAAAAACTACATCCCTTAAAGAATATATTAAGGGGGGTACTGAGCACTTTGACCCCTAAGAGTTTTACGGAATTTGGAAACACTTGGCTTTGAAAATAAATAGTTAATTTCTTCCAAATAAAATGTTGCTTTAGCCAAATGTTTCATTTTAACAAGGGGTAACAGGAGAAAAAGCACCCCATAATTTGTTACCCATTTTGTCCTGAATAAGGCAACACCCATATGTAGTGGTAAACTGCTGTAGGGGCACATGGCAGGATTCAGAATGGAAGGAGCGCCATATGGATTTTGTGGCGCAAATTTTTATGGATTGGTTTTCGGGTGCCATTGTTTTTTATTTTTTGAGTGATTGTCTTATATGGGGGTTCTTTTTTTGCGGGATGAGGTGACATTTCCATTGTTACCATTTTGGGGTACATAAGACTTTTTGATTACTTGGTATTACACTTTTTATTAGGCAAGGTGACAAAAATGGCTGTTTTGGCATAGTTTTGTTTTTAATTTTTTGAGGGTGCATATCATGTGATATTTTTATAGAGCAGGTTGTGATGGACACGGTGATACCCAATGTGTATATCATTTTTATTTTTGTTAAGTTTTACACAGTAAAAAGCCTTTTTGAATAGAATAAATCTTGTTTTTGTGTTGCCATTTTCTGAGAGACCTATTTTTTTTTACTTTTTGGGTGATTGTTTTATGTAGGGGCTCATTTTTTGCAGGATGAGATAGATGACAGTTTGATTGGTACCATTTTGGGCACATAAAACTTTTTGATCGGTTGGTGTGATACTTTTTGTGAGGCAAGGTGACAAAAAATGGGTGTTTTGGCATATATTTTTTTACAGCATTGAGGGGGCATCTCATGTGATATTTTTAAAGAGCAGGTTGTTATGGACACGGCAATTCCCAATGTGTTTATTATTTTTTATTTTTGTTAAGTTTTAAAGAATGAAAGCCTTTTTGAACAGAATAAAATCTTGTTTTAGTGTTTTTTATTTTTTGGGCAATTGTCTTAGGTAGGGGCTCAATTTTTGTGGGATGAGATGATAGTTTGATTGGTACCATTTTGGGCTACATATGCCTGTTTGATAGTTTTGTATTACACTTTTTGTGAGTCAAGGTGACCAGAAATTGGCTGTTTTGGCACAGTTCTTTTTTAGTTTTTTTTATGGCGTTAACCTGACAGGGTGGATCGTGTGATATTTTTATAGAGCTGGTCGATATGGATGCGATGATACCTAATATGTCTACTTTTCTTTTTTTCCCTATTTTTTACATTTTTTTAAAATAAATTTTTCGGAAAAGAAAGCTTTTTCTTTTTTTACTGGAAACTTTAAAAAAAAATTATTGAGTAAAATTAATACTCAATAAAAAATTCTGTGACAATTCCGTTATGGATTCCGTTATCACGGAGTATAATGGAATTCTATGATGGAATGCACCACGGAAGTCTTTAAGAGGCATTCCATTTTACATTTTATCAAAATAGAAGTCTATGGGCAGCATAACTGATCCGGACGGTTTCCATTATGTAGGACAGGCATTGTGTGTCCAAATTGCCTGTCACATCAGTGGATGACATGAGAATACACATGGCATCTCTGCTTGTGATTATATAGTGCTTATAACATGTCTATCCCTCCTAATTGACTGTGAGCCTGATTGCAAAGCATTATGGGCAAACCTTCTGGCCAGGACCCTGCCTAGAGTTATGTGATCCTTCATTTTTATCTTTCCTGCCATGCTGTGCTCACCACTGTATTGAATTTTATATTTAGAAAAGCTGATGCCATTTTGTGCAATTAGTTCAAATCAAATCTGCAGCGTCCGACATGCGTCTGGGGTTGTTTTTAAGTAAATTTGTCTTGACACCAGTTGCATTGAAGCAACAATGGACAGAGTCCCCTTAAGTAGATGGTTTTAGTGGTACCCAGGTGTAGGAATGCCAGAGTGGTGTAAGGGTAGTCTATAATGTCCCTTTAGATGGGGCTGTGCACATGTCACTGTGCTCCTACCTGGAGCAAATAGGGTGAATAGTTGAAGGATTTTTCGAATAAATTGAGTCCATACCTTGTGCTGAAGTGGAAACAGTTTTACTTTGCATAAACATCTCTCCAAACGATTTACAGGCTTTCTCTTGCTTTACAACAGGTTTTAGCATAACGACAATATAATTAATAGATAGCGGCTCACCCCACTCAACTAGTGGACCTAGGTGCTCATGTTCCAGGACTGCCCCACAGTCCTTTCAAGGGGTAAAATTGGATACGTTTGTGATGGAACAGGCACTCTATCACCCGTAATTGTTATTAGAAAGTTAGTATTTAATTGTTGTCATATTCATAGCAAAAAGTTTAAAAGTTGAAATTCCTCAAAATTGTACAATAAATTGTGAATTGAAACATATATATTAAAAAAGCATGTATATAAAAAAATATCTAATACATATCTTACATTCAAAGCCTATCTCATAAATATTGGTTATATCCCAACAGACATCTTCTAATAAGGGCTGTGTCTGTAGGAGTGCGAGCAGCAAATTTGTCTGTTTGGATATTGCAAATAATATTCACACTAAGCATAAAAACAGATATAAAAACAGATATTAGAATAACAAGGAAAATAAAAAATAGTTCAAATGGGACTACAGGATAACCATAATGGGTTTTACAGTCCTGCAAACTCCTGGAAACATAAGATATTAGTTAAATATCAACTTAGTTCTTCTATTGTACCCCAATAGCCCTCCTATGTATGGAGGTGATATCAAGCCACTTATCTGTAGGTGTGGGAGATGAGATGAATCAGGTTGTCGGATGCTCAAAGCAGCATGGGATAAATTAGTCTGCTAGAAAGGGGTAAGCTGAACTGACCTCTAATCAACTAGTCTGCTCCCTTCCTTAGAGAGCCTTAGAATGGAAAGCAGGTTACACTCTCTTCTAACAGTAGCACTGCCAAGTTTGCTGCCACCGGGTGAATCAGGTACATTACATGAACATAACCGTTTCAAACATAGGAAATACACAATATGGAGGACATGGGCAAAATACATAGAATGACACCGTACCAGCATACACAGATAGAGACAGGGTGTAGGAGTGGTAATGCCACTTGGGGCGTTACAAATCTTCAAAATATCAGTTTTTTTGGTAGCAGATTTTTTGAGAACATTTTTAATGTCTTTGCTCATTTCTAATACACTGCGTGCAGAATTATTAGGCAAATGAGTATTTTGACCACATCATCCTCTTTATGCATGTTGTCTTACTCCAAGCTGTATAGGCTCGAAAGCCTACTACCAATTAAGCATATTAGGTGATGTGCATCTCTGTAATGAGAAGGGGTGTGGTCTAATGACATCAACACCCTATATTAGGTGTGCATAATTATTAGGCAACTTCCTTTCCTTTGGCAAAATGGGTCAAAAGAAGGACTTGACAGGCTCAGAAAAGTCAAAAATAGTGAGATATCTTGCAGAGGGATGCAGCACTCTTAAAATTGCAAAGCTTCTGAAGCGTGATCATCGAACAATCAAGCGTTTCATTCAAAATAGTCAACAGGGTCGCAAGAAGCGTGTGGAAAAACCAAGGCGTAAAATAACTGCCCATGAACTGAGAAAAGTCAAGCGTGCAAGCTGCCAAGATGCCACTTGCCACCAGTTTGGCCATATTTCAGAGCTGCAACATCACTGGAGTGCCCAAAAGCACAAGGTGTGCAATACTCAGAGACATGGCCAAGGTAAGAAAGGCTG
Source organism: Bufo bufo (assembly GCF_905171765.1). Lineage (NCBI taxonomy): Eukaryota > Metazoa > Chordata > Amphibia > Anura > Bufonidae > Bufo > Bufo bufo. The sequence goes on from NC_053393.1 coordinate 285,800,546, forward strand.
AAAGACGACCACCACTGAACAAGGCCCCACAAGCTGAAACGTCAAGACTGGGCCAAGAAATATCTCAAGACTGATTTTTCTAAGGTTTTATGGACTGATGAAATGAGAGTGAGTCTTGATGGGCCAGATGGATGGGCCCGTGGCTGGATTGGTAAAGGGCAGAGAGCTCCAGTCCGACTCAGACGCCAGCAAGGTGGAGGTGGAGTACTGGTTTGGGCTGGTATCATCAAAGATGAGCTTGTGGGGCCTTTTCGGGTTGAGGATGGAGTCAAGCTCAACTCCCATTCCTACTGCCAGTTTCTGGAAGACACCTTCTTCAAGCAGTGGTATAGGAAGAAGTCTGCATCCTTCAAGAAAAACATGATTTTCATGCAGGACAATGCTCCATCACACGCGTCCAAGTACTCCACAGCGTGGCTGGCAAGAAAGGGTATAAAAGAAGAAAATCTAATGACATGGCCTCCTTGTTCACCTGATCTGAACCCCATTGAGAACCTGTGGTCCATCATCAAATGTGAGATTTACAAGGAGGGAAAACAGTACACCTCTCTGAACAGTGTCTGGGAGGCTGTGGTTGCTGCTGCACGCAATGTTGATGGTGAACAGATCAAAACACTGACAGAATCCATGGATGGCAGGCTTTTGAGTGTCCTTGCAAAGAAAGGTGGCTATATTGGTCACTGATTTGTTTTTGTTTTGTTTTTGAATGTCAGAAATGTATATTTGTGAATGTTGACACACAGATATCCCACAGATATCCCCCCTAAAATAGCTAAAACTAAAAACAAACTAAAAACTACTTCCAAAAATATTCAGCTTTGATATTAATGAGTTTTTTGGGTTCATTGAGAACATGGTTGTTGTTCAATAATAAAATTAATCCTCAAAAATACAACTTGCCTAATAATTCTGCACTCCCTGTATGTATATATCCGTCTGCTTTTTTAGTGGGAAATCTCACTTTATATCACTGGCTGATATCTCACCCTGTCAGAAAAAAAAACCAAGCATGGTGTTCAATGAAAAAAAAAAAAAAACAGCTTGTGGTGGGAGATACAGAATATCTGTGTCAACCTTTGGTTTTAGGTATAACAGAGATGGTGTAGGTTAAACAAGTTTTTCTGTATAAATTTGTTTTGTTAAATTATTGCATTTGAATTAGAAAGACAAAATAACAAGAACATTTGTTATACATTGACCAATTTTCTGAATATGAAACTAGCTTAAAGCACAGTAAATTTAGTTATGTTGAAGAACAAAGCAAAAATTCTATCTAGCAAAGTACTGTATTGTATACCATAAATATAAATTTTAACATGTAAATATTTTTGCCTTCTCTCAGGTCTCCCGGTGGCCAGTGGCAGAGCAGGGACTTCTATTTGATCGGAACTGGATGATTGTGAATGAAAACGGAGTTTGCTTAAGTCAAAAGCAAGAACCTAGACTGTGTCTTATCCATCCATCAATTGATACAATGAAAAATATTATGAAAATTCAGGCAAAAGGTAACATGTTTATTAAAGGGCATCTGTCAACAAATTTGCACCTATGAAACTGGCTGACCCACTGCATGTGCACTTGCTAGCGGAAGGCATCTGTGTTGGTCCCTTGTTCATATATGCCTACATTGCTGAGAAAAATGTTTTAATACATGCAAATGAGCCGTTGCCATTATACCTAAAGGAGTTGCTCTCTCTGCATCTGCCGCTCCCTCTCCCCACTTTTATTGACAGTGCCAGTCATTCCTGTTTCACCGGTGATAACTGGTGTAACGGCAAAGCCCCCCATTGCTCCTGGCATCTCATTTGCATTTATTAAAACATTTTTCTCAGCAATGCAAGCACATATAAACATGGGACCAGCACAAATGCCTTCAGTAGAGATGAGCTAATTTCTCAAAACTTTAATTCGGTCGGTTCGCCGAATTTTCCGAAAAGATTTGATTTGAGCCGAATATATTAGTGACGAATCGCGTTAAAAAACAGCTATTTCCTCGCTGCAGAGAGCCTGTATAGTGGTATAGAACATGGTGCCTTGCAGTAACATGCATAGAGAATCTGCTGTGGTAGAGAAACAATACTGTGAGTCAGTATGACATTAAGATGACAGGCGTCAATGACATAGTGGGGAGGTGGCAGTAGCATGAGGAGATCAAAGAGAGGTAATGTAGCAACAGGATGAGGAGACCACAGAGTGGTGATGTGGCAGCAGCATCAGGAGACTACACAGTGGTCCAGTAGCATAGTGTTGAGGTGGCAGCAGCTTGAGGAGACCAGAAGTTAATGATGTGGCAGCAACATGAGGAGACCACATATTGGCCAGTGACATACAGTAGTAGTGAGGTGTCAGCAGAATGAGGAAATGACAGAGTGTCCAGAGACATAGTGGTGAAGCGGCAGCAGCATGAGGAGACCACAAGGTGGTGAGGTGGCAAAAGCATAAGGAGACCAAATAGTGGTTATGTGGCCTCAGCATGAGGACACCATAGAGTGGTCCAGTGACATAATGGTGATTTGGCAACAGCATGAGGACACTACAGAGTGGTGATGTGGCAGCAGTATGAGGAGACCACAGAGTAGCCCAGTGACATAGTGGTGAGGTGGCAGCAGGATGAGGAGACCACAGAGTGGCCAAGTGACATAGTGGAGATATGGCAACAGCATGAGGAGACCACAGAGTAGTGATGTGGCAGCAGCATCAGGAGACTACACAGTGGTCCAGTAGCATAGTGTTGAGGTGGCAGCAGCTTGAGGAGACCAGAAGTTAATGATGTGGCAGCAACATGAGGAGACCACATAGTGGCCAGTGACATGCAGTAGTAGTGAGGTGTCAGCAGAATGAGGAAATGACAGAGTGTCCAGTGACATAATGGTGATGTTACAACAGCATGAGGAGACCACAGAGTGGTGATGTGGAAGCAGTATGAGGAGACCACAAAGTAGCCCAGTGACATAGTGGTGAGGTGGCAGCAGCACGAGGAGACCACAAAGTGGTGAGATGGTAGCAGCATGAGGAGACCAAAGAGTGGTAATGTGGCAGCAGCATGAGGAGACCACAGAGTGTCCAGTGACATAATGCTGAGGTGGTAGCAGCATGAGGAGACCACTGAGTGTCAGTGACATAGTTCGGAGGTAGCAGCAGCATGAGGAGACCACAGAGTGGTGAGGTGGCAGCAGCATGAGGAGACTACAGAGTGGTGAGGTGGCAGCAGCATGAGGAGACCACAGAGTGGTGAGGTGGCAGCAGCATGAGGAGACCACAGAGTGGTGAGGTGGCAGCAGCATGAGGAGACCACAGAGTGGTGAGGTGGCAGCAGCATGAGGAGACCAAAGAGTGGTAATGTGGAAGCAGCATGAGGAGACCACAGAGTGGCCCAGTGACAGAGTGGAGAGGTGGAAGTAGCATAAGGAGACCAAAGACTGTCCAGTGACATAGTGGTGAGGTGGCAGCCGCATGAGGAGACCACAGAGTGGTGAGGTGCAGCAGCATGAGTAGACAGAGAGGTCAGTGACATAGTGGTGAGGTGGCAGCAGCATGAGGAGACCACAGAGTGTCCAGTGACATAATGCTGAGGTGGTAGCAGCATGAGGAGACCACTGAGTGTCAGTGACATAGTTCGGAGGTAGCAGCAGCACGAGGAGACCACAGAGTGGTGAGGTGGCAGCAGCATGAGGAGACCACAGAGTGGTGAGGTGGCAGCAGCATCAGGAGACCACAGAGTGGTGAGGTGGCAGCAGCATGAGGAGACCACAGAGTGGTGAGGTGGCAGCAGCATGAGGAGACCAGAGGGTGGTAATGTGGAAACAGCATGAGGAGACCACAGAGTGGCCCAGTGACATAGTGGTGAGGTGGCAGCAGCATGAGGAGACCAAACAGTGGTAATGTGGCAGCAACATAAGTAGACCACAGACTGGTGAGGTGGCAGCAGCATGAGGAGACTACAAAGTGTCCCAGTGACATAGTGGGGAGATGACAGTAGCATGAGGAGATCACAAAGAGGTGATGTGGCAGCAGGATGAGGAGACCACAGAGTGGCCAAGTGACATAGTGGAGATGTGGCAGCAGCATGAGGCGACTACAGAGTGGTGATGTGGCAGCAGCATCAGGAGACTACACAGTGGTCCAGTAACATAGTGTTGAGGTGGCAGCAGCTTGAGGAGACCAGAAGTTAATGATGTGGCAGCAACATGAGGAGACCACATAGTGGCCAGTGACATACAGTAGTAGTGAGGTGTCAGCAGAATGAGGAAATGACAGAGTGTCCAGAGACATAGTGGTGAAGTGGCAGCAGCATGAGGAGACCACTGAAAGGTGAGGATGCAGCACCATGAGGAGACCACAAAGTGACCCAGTGACATAGTGGTAAGGTGGCAGTATCATGAGGAGACCACAAAGTGGTGAGGTGACAAAAGCATGAGGAAACCAAATAGTGGTTATGTGGCAGCAGCATGAGGACACCACAGAGTGGTCCAGTGACATAATGGTGATTTGGCAACAGCATGAGGAGACTACAGAGTGGTGATGTGGCAGCAGTATGAGGAGACCACAGAGTAGCCTAGTGAAATAGTGGGGAGGTGGCAGCAGCATGAGGAGACCACAAAGTGGTGATCTGGCAGCAGCATGAGGAGACTACAGAGTGGTGAGGTGGAAGCATTATGAGTAGAGTTGAGCAGACACCAGGATGTTCGGGTTCGACGAGTTCGGACGAACTTGAAAGTCAATGGAGACCCAAACTTTTGGGCACTAAAATGGCTCTAAAATTGTCCTGGAAAGGGCTAGAGGGCTGCAAAAGGCATCAAAATGTGCTTAAGAGCATGACAACTGTTCTGCAAACAAATGTGGATAGGGAAATTACTTAACGGCCTCCGGACCGCCTAACGCAGGATCGCGTTCCGGAGGCGGCAGCTCCAGGAAGAGTCACGCATCTATGCGTCATCTCGCAAAACGCGAGATTTCTTGTGAACGCACGCGTTCACAGGATCGGAGGGCGAGCGAGTGGATCTACAGCCTGCCAGCGGCGATCGTTCGCTGGCAGGCTGTAGATGCGATTTTTTTTAACCCCTAACAGGTATATTAGACGCTGTTTTGATAACAGCGTCTAATATACCTGCTACCTGGTCCTCTGGTGGTCCCTTTTGCTTGGATCGACCACCAGAGGACACAGGCAGCTCAGTAATAAGTAGCACCAAACACCACTACACTACACCCCCCCTGTGACTTATTAACCCCTTTATTAACCGCCTCCGGACCGCCTAACGCAGGATTGCGGTCCGGAGGCGGCAGCCCTGCGCTCAGCGACGCATATACGCGTCATCTCGCGTGAGCCGAGATTTCCTGTGAACGCGCGCACACAGGCGCGCGCATTCACAGGATCGGAAGGTAAGAGAGTGGATCTCCAGCCTGCCAGCGGCGATCGTTCGCTGGCAGGCTGGAGATGCGATTTTTTTAACCCCTAACAGGTATATTAGACGCTGTTTTGATAATAGCATCTAATATACCTGCTACCTGGTCCTCTGGTGGTCCCTTTTGCTTGGATCGACCACCAGAGGACACAGGTAGCTCAGTAAAGTAGCACCAAACACCACTACACTACACTCCCCCTGTCACTTATTAACCCCTTATGAACCACTGATCACCCCTGATCACCCCATATAGACTCCCTGATCACCCCCCTGTCATTGATCACCCCCCTGTCATTGATCACCCCCCTGTCATTGATCACCCCCCAGTAAGGCTCCATTCAGAAGTCCGTATGATTTTTACGGATCCACTGATACATGGATCGGATCCGCAAAACACATACGGACATCTGAATGGAGCCTTACAGGGGGGTGATCAATGACAGGGGGGTGATCACCCCATATAGACTCCCTGATAACCCCCCTGTCATTGATCACCCCCCTGTCATTGATCACCACCCTGTAAGGCTCCATTCAGACGTCCGTATGATTTTTACGGATCCACGAATGCATGGATCGGATCCGCAAAACACATATGGACGTCTGAATGGAGCCTTACAGGGAAGTGATCAATGACAGGGGGGTGATCACCTCATATACACTCCCTGATCACCCCCTGTCATTGATCACCCCCCTGTAAGGCTCCATTCAGACATCTGTATGATTTTTACGGATCCACGGATACATGGATCGGATCCGCAAAACACATACGGACGTCTGAATGGAGCCTTACAGGGGGGTGATGAATGACAGGGGGGTGATCACCTCATATACACTCCCTGATCACCCCCTGTCATTGATCACCCCCCTGTCATTGATCACCCCCCTGTAAGGCTCCATTCAGACGTCCGTATGATTTTTACGGATCCACGCATACATGGATCGGATCCGCAAAACACATACGGACCTCTGAATGGCGCCTTACAGGGGGGTGATCAATGACAGGGGGGTGATCACCCCATATAGACTCCCTGATCCCCCCCCTGTCATTGATCACCCCCCTGTAAGGCTCCATTCAGACGTCCGTATGTTTTTTACGGATCCACGGATACATGGATCGGATCCGCAAAACACATACAGATGTCTGAATGGAGCCTTACAGGGGGGTGATCACCCCATATAGACTCCCTGATCACCCCCCTGTCATTGATCACCCCCTGTAAGGCTCCATTCAGACGTCCGTATGTTTTTTACGGATCCACGGATACATGGATTGGATCCGCAAAGAACATACGGACGTCTGAATGAAGCCTTACAGGGGGGTGATCAATGACAGGGGGGTGATCACCCCATATAGACTCCCTGATCACCCCCCATCATTGATCACTACCCTGTCATTGATCACCCCCCTGTAAGGCTCCATTCAGATGTCCGTATGTTTTTTACGGATCCACGGATACATGGATCGGATCCACAAAACACATACGGACCTCTGAATGGAGCCTTACAGGGGGGTGATCAATGACAGGGGGGTGATAACCCCATATACACTCCCTGATCACCCCCCTGTCATTGATCACCCCCCCTGTAAGGCTCCATTCAGACATTTTTTTGGCCCAAGTTAGCGGAAATTGTTTTTTTTTTTTTTTTCTTACAAAGTCTCATATTCCACTAACTTGTTTCAAAAAATTAAATCTCACATGAACTCACCATACCCCTCACGGAATCCAAATGCGTAAAAATTTTTAGACATTTATATTCCAGACTTCTCACGCTTTAGGGCCCCTAAAATGCCAGGGTAGTTTAAATACCCCACATGTGACCCCATTTCGGAAAGAAGACACCCCAAGGTATTCGCTGAGGGGCATATTGAGTCCATGAAAGATTGAAATTTTTGTCCCAAGTTAGCGGAAAGTGAGACTTTGTGAGAAAACAAAATAAAAAATCTATTTCCGCTAACTTGTGCCAAAAAATAAAAATTTCTATGAACTCGCCATGCCCCTCATTGAATACCTTGGGGTGTCTTCTTTCAAAAATGGGGTCACATGTCGGGTATTTATACTGCCCTGGCATTTTAGGGGCCCTAAAGCGTGAGAAGAAGTCTGGGATCCAAATGTCTAAAAATGCCCTCATAAAAGGAATTTGGGCCCCTTTGCGCACCTAGGCTGCAAAAAAGTGTCACACATGTGGTATCTTCGTACTCAGGAGAAGTTGGGCAATGTGTTTTGGGGTGTCATTTTACATATACCCATGCTGGGTGAGATAAATATCTTGGTCAAATGCCAACTTTGTATAAAAAAATGGGAAAAGTTGTCTTTTGCCGAGATATTTCTCTCACCCAGCATGGGTATATGTAAGAAGACACCCCAAAACACATTGCCCTACTTCTTCTGAGTACGGCGATACCCGATGTGTGACACTTTTTTGCAACCTAGGTGGGCAAATGGGCCCACATTCCAAAGAGCACCTTTCGGATTTCACAGGCCATTTTTTACAGATTTTGATTTCAAACTACTTCTTACGCATTAGGGCGCCTAAAATGCCAGGGCAGTATAACTACCACACAAGTGACCCCATTTTGGAAAGAAAATACCCCAAGGTATTCCGTGAGGGGCATGACGAGTTTTTAGAATTTTTTATTTTTTGTCACAAGTTAGCGGAAAATGATGATTTTTTATTTTTTTCTTACAAAGTCTCATATTCCACTAACTTGTGACAAAAAATAATAACTTCCATGAACTCACTATGCCCATCACGAAATACCTTGGGGATTCTTCTTTCCAAAATGGGGTCACTTGTGGGGTACTTATAGTGCCCTGGCATTTTAGGGGCCCTAATGCGTAAGAAGTAGTTTGAAATCAAAATCTGTAAAAAAATGGCCTGTGAAATCCGAAAGGTGCTCTTTGGAATGTGGGCCCATTTGCCCACCTAGACTGCAAAAAAGTGTCACACATCTGGTATCGCCGTACTCAGAAGAAGTAGGGCAATGTGTTTTGGGGTGTCTTTTTACATATACACATGCTGGGTGAGAGAAATATCTCGGTAAAAGACAACTTTTCCCATTTTTTTTATACAAAGTTGGCATTTGACCGAGATATTTATCTCACCCAGCATGGGTATATGTAAAATAACACCCCAAAACACATTGCCCAACTTCTCCTGAGTACGGCAATACCAGATGTGTGACACTTTTTTGCAGCCTAGGTGGGCAAAGGGGCCCACATTCCAAAGAGCACCTTTCGGATTTCACAGGGCATTTTTTACAGATTTTGATTTCAAACTACTTCTCACGCATTAGGGCCCCTAAAATGCCAGGGCAGTATAACTACCCCACAAGTGACCCCATTTTGGAGAGAAGACACCCCAAGGTATTTCGTGATGGGCATAGTGAGTTTATGGAAGTTTTTATTTTTTGTCACAAGTTAGTGGAATATGAGACTTTGTATGGAAAAAAAATCATCATTTTCCGCTAACTTGTGACAAAAAAAAAAAAAGTTCTATGAACTCACTATGCCCATCAGCGAATACCTTAGGGTGTCTACTTTCCGAAATGGGGTCATTTGTGGGGTGTTTGTACTGTCTGGGCATTGTAGAACCTCAGGAAACATGACAGGTGCTCAGAAAGTCAGAGCTGCTTCAAAAAGCGGAAATTAACATTTTTGTACCATAGTTGTAAACGCTATAACTTTTACCCAAACCATTTTTTTTTTTTACCCAAACATTTTTTTTTTATCAAAGACATGTAGAACAATAAATTTAGAGAATAATTTATATATGGATGTTGTTTTTTTTGAAAAATTTTATAACTGAAAATGAAAAATGTCATTTTTTTGCAAAAATTTCGTAAAATTTCAATTAATAACAAAAAAAAGTAAAAATGTCAGCAGCAATGAAATACCACCAAATGAAAGCTCTATTAGTGAGAAGAAAAGGAGGTAAAATTCATTTGGGTGGTAAGTTGCATGACCGAGCAATAAACCGTCAAAGTAGTGTAGTGCAGAAGTGTGAAATATCTCTGTAATTATATGAGATCTAACGTTGAAACCACTTCATCTTACCGGATCTAATGCAGATCTATTAGTCTGAATCTAATTTTACCAGAAAATTGCATGTGGGGGGGCTAGCCCAACCCTTATATAATACCAAATATCCATAATATCTCTGTAATTATATGAGATCTAATGTTAAAACCACTTGATCTTGAGCCCCCCCTCATTAATCACTTAATAAGTCTGTAATTATGTGAGATCTAACAAAACATCTAGTTGATCATACCTGATCTAACAAATATCTTCCAAAATAGCTAATTGTTTGGTAAATTTTTTGATAAGGGGGGGCTGATGACGGGTTAGCCCCCCCTGCAAATAACTTGATATTTCTACTTCTGTATGAGACCTAACTCAAACAACAATTGATCTAACCTGATCTAACAAAGATCTAACCAACTGCATATGTTTTGTTCAAAAATTTTGATATGGGGGGCTAACACGGCTGAGGTCCACAAAAAGGATGTATTTCAAATGACTGTATTTCAAATGCCTAATTCAAACTCCTGTATGTATAGTGGGGATCACAAATGCCCTGAATCAGTGTAGGCCTGAAGTAAATATATCTTTGCACAAAAAGGCTGTATTTCAAATGGCTGTATTTCAAATGCCTAATTCAAATCCCTGTATGTAGAGGTGGTATCTCACAGAACCTGAACCTCTGTAGGCTTGAATTCAATATTGGTGCACCAAATGGCGGTATTTAAAATCTCTGAATGTAACCCAAATGTATTAAGGGTGTATCTCACAATGACATCTGCATCTAAGGCTGCCAACTAAATTTTTGGAGCCCAAACGACTGTTTGTTTAACAACTAAATTTGACAGCAGTATATAAGCCTGTAATTTCACACGTGCTGATGCTGCAAGGCCTGAAAATAGTGTTTTTTGAAATAAAAAGTGTGTTTTTCAAACCTCAGAAAATGATGGGTGTATTTCTAGCTTAAATTGCACACTGACTAATACAGAGGTTGTAGATTGCCGAAAAAGTCTTTTTTTGCTAACAGAATATGAATGCTGTATATATTTAACTTAAATTTAACACTTGCAGATCTGGCAATTACAGTTTTTTGATTGAAAAAAGTGTGTTTTTCAAACCCCAGAACATGATGGGTGTATTTCTAGCTTAAATTGCACACTGACTAATAGAGATGTTGTAGATTGCCCAAAAAGTATTTTTTTGCTTACAGAATATGAATGCTGTATATATTAAACTTGAATTTAACACTTGCAGATCTGGCAAATACTGTTTTTTGAAGAAAAAAAAAGTTTTTCAAACCCCAGAAAATGATGGGTGTATTTCTACCTTAAATTGCACACCTACTAATCCAGATGTTGTAGTTTGCCCCCACAAAATGGTGATTTGCAATGTCCCAAAAGCTCAGATGCAGTGCTGGGGCACTGAGCATGCATAAAATGGCCGCCGCAGCCGCCACCCACCTAACTAACAGAATTCTAAAAGTTAGTATTTTTGGTCAATGAGCTCAGGGCAGGGTAAAACAATAGTGCCCTGCACCCACACAACTATTTGTCTGTAGATCGCTGAGTTAGATTCTCTCCTATGCTCTCCCTGAAATCACAAGTCCAGCAGCATCCTCTCTCTACACTTGTAACAGCAGAGTGACGTGCAGCGCTATGTGACCCAAACTTATATAGAGCCTGGGTAACATGCTGCTCTGGCCAATCACAGCCATGCCATTATTAGGCCTCTTGGGGCAAGTAGTATGATGCTTGTTGATTGGCTGCTGTGCAGCCTTTTAAAAAGCGCCAAGAAAGCGCCGAACACCGAACCCGAACCCAAACTTTTACAAAATGTTCGGGGTCCAAAAATCCTAAAGTTCGGTACGAACCCGAACTTTACAGTTCGGGTTCGCTCAAACCTAGATATGAGAAGACAAAACAGTGGCAATGTGGCAGCAGCATGAGGAGACCACTGAGTGGCCCAGTGACATAGTGGTGAGGTGTCAGCAGCATAAGAAGACCAAAGTGGTGATGTGGCAGCAGCATGATGAGACCACAGAGTGGTGAGGTGGAAGCAACATAAGGAGACCACAGAGTGGCCCAGTGACATAGTGGTGATGTGGCAGCAGCAGGAGGAGACCACAAAGGGGTGAAGTGGCAGCCACATGAGGAGACCACAAAGGGGTGAGGTTGCAGCAGCATGAGGAGACTAAAGAGTAGTAATGTGGCAGCAGCAGCATGAGGAGGCCACAGAGTGTCCAGTGACATAGTGGTAAGGTGGCAGTAACATAAGGAGACCACAGAGTGGTGAGGTGGCAGTAGCATGAGGAGACAAAATAGTGGTTATGTGGCAGCAGCCTGAGGACACCATAGAGTGGTCCAGTGACATAGTGGTGAGGTATCAACAGCATGAGGAGAACACAGAGTAGTGATGTGGCAAAAGCATGAGGAGACCACAGAGTGGTGATATGGCAGCAGTATGAGGAGACCACAGAGTAGCCCAGTGACCAAGTGGTGAGGTGGCAGCAGCGTGAGGAGACCACAGAGTGTCCAGTGACATAGTGGTAAGAATGCAGCAGCATGAGGACACCACAAAGTGGTGAGGTGGATGTAGCATGAGAAGACCACAGAGTGGTGATGTGGCCGCAGAATGAGGAGACCAGACAGTGGTAATGTGGCAGCAGCATGAGGGGACCATGGATTGACCCAGTGACATAGTGGTGAGGTGGCAGCAGCATTAGAATACCACAGTGTGATGATCTGGAAGCAGCATGAGGAGACCACAGAGTGGTGAGGTGGCAGCAGCATGAGGCGACCAAACAGTGGTAATGTGGAAGCAGCAGGAGGAGACCACAGAGTGGCCCAGTGACATAGTGGTGAGGTGGCAGCCGCATGAGGAGACCACAGAGTTGTGAGGTGGTGGCATGAGGAGACCATAGAGTGTTGAGGTGGTAGCAACAAGAGGAGACCACAGAATGTCCAATGACATAGTGGTGAAGTGGCAACAGCATGAGGAAACCAGAAAGTGATGATAAGGCAACAGCATGAGGAGACCACAGAGTGTCCAGTGACATAATGGTGAGGTATCAGCAGCATGAGGAGACCCCTAAGGTTCCAGTGATATAGTTCGGAGGTGGCAGCAGCATGAGCAGACCACATAGTGGTGAGGTGGCAGCAGCATGAGGAGACCACAGAGTGGTGAGGTGGCAGCAGCTTGAGGAAATCTCAGCTGGTTGTTACAGATGTGGCAAGACCTTATGTTTCTATATTTTTTTTTTGTTATTTCTGTTTTACACAATGAAAGCATTGTTGAACCAAAAATAATTTATGTTTTAGTGTCTCCATAGTTTGAGAGCCATATTATTCTTTTTATTCGACGATTGTCTAATGGTAGGGTCTCATTTTTGGCCAAATGAAATGACAGATTGGTACTATTTTGGGGGGCATATGCCTTTTTTGATAGCTTGGTGTTGCACTTTTAGCGATGTTAGGTGACAAAATTATATATTTTTTTACTTGTTTCTATTTTTTTTTTACAGTGTTCACCTGAGGGGTTAGATCATAGGATATTTTGTCGATATGTACACGGCGGTACAAAATACAGCCAGGTCCATAAATATTGGGACATCGACGCATTTGTAAAGTTTTTGGCTCTATGCACCACCACAATGGATTTGAAATGAAACAAACAAGATGTGCTTTAACTGCAGATTGTCAGCTTTAATTTGAGGGTATTTACATCCAAATCAGGTGAACGGTGTAGGAATTACAACAGTTGGAACATGTGCCTCCCACTTGGTAAGGAACCAAAAGTAATGGGACAATTGGCTTCTCAGCTGTTAAATGGCCAGGTATGTGTTATTTACTCATTATCCCAATTACAGTGAGCAGATAAAAGGTCCAGAGTTCATTTCAAGTGTGCTATTTGCATTTTGAATCTGTTGCTGTTTACTCTCAAGATGAGATCCAAAGAGCTGTCACTATCAGTGAAGCAAGCCATCATTAGGCTGAAAAAATAAAACAAACCCATCAGAGAGATAGCAAAAACATTAGGCGTGGCCAAAACAACTGTTTGAAACATTCTTAAAAAGAAGGAACGCACCGGTGAGCTCAGCAACACCAAAAGACCCGGAAGACCAAGGAAAACAACTGTGGTGGATGACCGAATAATTCTTTCCCTGGTGAAGAAAACACCCTTCACAACAGTTGGCCAGATCAAGAACACTCTCCAGGAGGTAGGTATATGTCTGTCAAAGTCAATAATCAAGAGAAGACTTCACCAGAGTGAATACAGAGGGTTCACCACAAGATGTAAACCATTGGTGAGCCTCAAAAACAGGAAGGCCAGATTAGAGTTTGCCAAACGACATCTAAAAAAGCCCTCACAGTTCTGGAACAACATCCTATGAACAGATGAGATCAAGATCAACTTGTACCAGAGTGATAGGCAGAGAAGAATATGGAGAAGGAAAGGAATTGCTCATGATCCTAAGCATGCCATCTCATCAGTGAAGCATGGTGGTGGTAGTGTTATGGCGTGGGCATGTATGGCTGCCAATGGAACTGGTTATCAATATTATCTGCTCATATTCAGCCAAATGCTTCAGAACTGATTGGACAGCGCTTCACAGTGCAGATGGACAATGACCCAAAGAATACTGCAAAAGCAACCAAAGAGTTTTTTAAGGGAAAGAAGTGGAATGTTATGCAATGGCCAAGTCAATCACCTGACCTGAATCTGATTGAGCATGCTGAAGACAAAACTGAAGGGAAAATGCCCCAAGAACAAGCAGGTACTGAAAACAGTTGCAGTAGAGGCCTGGCAGAGCACCACCAGGGATGAAACACAGCGTCTGGTGATGTCTATGCGTTCCAGACTTCAGGCTGCAATTGACTGCAAAGGATTTGCAACTAAGTATTCAAAAGTGAAAGTTTGATTTATTATTATTATTCTGTCCCATTACTTTTGGTTCCTTAACAAGTGAGAGGCACATATGCAAACTGTTGTAATTCCTATACCGTTCACCTGTTTTGGATGTAAATACCCTCAAATTAAAGCTGACTGTCTGCAGTTAAAGCACATCTTGTTTGTTTCATTTCAAATCCATTGTGGTGGTGTATAGAGCCAAAAATTTTATAATTATGTCGATGTCCCAATATGTATGGACCTGACTGTTTGTCTGTCAATTTTTTACCTTTTTTTTTAAATTTAAAGTCTTTATACACATTGACGATTTAAAATTCAATACGTTAGTTAGTGATATTTATGATGATTATATAGTTTATTAGTTTGTGATATTTCAGTACAGTATAATTTTATTTTGTTTTTGAGTTAGTGTTAGAGATAGTTCTATAGAGTTTAATATTATTTATTTGTTAATTTAATGGTTTTAATGTAGATTAAAGAGTTATTGTCCAGAGTGTCTTTGTATTACTATAGTGTATGTAAATTTTTGGCCATTTTAATGTTTATGTACATGTTATGGATACATAATCATATTGCTATATGCACATATTTACCCTCCTGGCGGGGGCTGGTGATTGCCTCCTCTTCCTCCGAGTCCTGAGATGGGGCGGTGCTGGAGGGTCCAGCACTTTCCACCTCCACCTCTTTATCTTCTCCCACATCTGGTGGGGGTGGCTCAATAGGCTGGGAGGGTCCGGCCTCCTCCTTCTCTTCCTCCTCAACCTCCACCACCTCCACCGCGACCGCCGATCGCATTCTCCGAATGGAGGGAATAGGAACTTCTGTAATCACAGAATGTTCAGATTTTAGAGAAACAACTCAGAAATCTTAACAACATTAGATATAAAGAAATTCCAATATGGAGGGATCTATATATAATTTCAGTGGCTGACAGCTTTATGCCGCATAACTCAATAAAAAATGAACAGCATGAAAACACACATCCCCTCCACAGTGTCTTGATGGAACAATATGGAGAGAGGAGACCCATGTAATGGGATTATCTCCCCAGTGTATCATAGGATGATCTACTTCTCTACACCAGAGTCGGCTACTTCTTAATCCCATCACTAACACAATAGAACAAAGGGACAAATAAACTAACACATTCATTGGGAGTCTCAGAGCAGAGTTAACCCTTATTGCGTTTATGGATTCACACCATGCAACTTTAATGAGGAATAGGAAAGATGTGGCCTATAAACTAAAACAATAAATCATGGTTTATAGTTCACTCTAACCCAAATAGGTCAGAGTGGGGGTCTCCATAGTCCTGGGTCCATAGCCCGTAGGAAGGAGGCTAGCCCTCAGGCTTCTACTGCAGACCCAGTGATGGTTCAGTCCGTCACTTGTCTGGCACAAAGCCAACACATCACATCACCCAAAGAACACCATACCCACAATGAAACATGGTGGTGGCAGCATCATGCTGTGGGGATGTTTTTCACCAGCTGGGACTGGGAAACTGGTCAGAGTTGAGGGAAAGATCGACAGGGATATTCTTGAGCAAAACCTGTACCACTCTGTGCGTGATCTGAGGCTAGGACGGAGGTTCACCTTCCAGCAGGACAATGACCCCAAACACATGCTAAAGCAACACTTGAGTGGTTTAAGGGTAAACATATAAATGTGTTGGAATGGCCTAGTCACAGCCCAGATCTCAATCCAATAGAAAATATGTGGTCAGACTTAAAGATTGCTGTTCACAAGCGCAAACCATCCAATTGGAAGGAGCTGGAGCAGTTTTGCAAGGAGGAATGGGCAAAAATCCCAGTGGTAAGATGTGGCAAGCTCATAGAGACTTATCCAAAGCGACTTGGAGCTGTGATTGCCACAAAAGGTGGCTCTACAAAGTATTGGCTTTAGGGGGGTGAATAGTTATGCACATTGACCTTTTCTGTTATTTTGTCCAATTTGTTGTATGCTTTACAATTAACCAATTTAATAAAAGGTCTAAGTTGTGGGCATGTTCTACAAATTAAATGATGCAAATCCTCAAACAATCCATGTTAATTCCAGGATGTGAGACAACAAAAAAAAGTGTTGGCAAAACATACAAAAGTTATTTACACATCTACCTGGGCATTTTTTTCGTACCGGATTCTTTTTATAAACCGGGGGTGTCTGCGCTTCATGTCTGCCCATTTTTTAATGATGGCCAGACGTCTGTGTTTGAGACCCATTTTGCGGCAGATATCAAATGCCAGCTCCCGCACAATCTGCTGCTTCTCCGTGTGTGACCGGGTGCGGTCGTATCCCCGCCCCAACATCCGCTGCAAGATAAAAATGCAAGTATATAATCCCAATTTTTAACAATAATAGTATTGAAAATAATTTACTCAAGTAAACTGCAAAAAGTATTTAAGTCTTTGAAGTGGAAATATTACATTTAGGCCGCCTGCACACGGGCGTGTTTTTTCACAACTATGGACCTTACAAACCCGTCCTGCCGTCCTGCACAGTGGACGAGCACACAGCGTCATTGGTTGCTATGACGCCGTGCGCTTCCGCCCACCACCGCTGTACTGTGATACACTTGTATGATCTATACAAGTGTATTACTGTACAGCGGTGGCGGCAAGAAGAGCACGGCATCATAGCGAGTTAGCACCTACTGATGCCGTGCACTCGTCCACTCTGCAGGACAGCAGCCAAGGTTTTTATGGTCCGTAGTTGTGAAAAAACACGCGCGTGTGCATGCGGTCTTACTGTTACTGTTAGAAGATGGGATTGCATTACGACTGTATGTGGGTGGGGTCTGAGCTATCAGATATTGTCCAGCTAAACAGAGATGTACCTGTCTAGTGAAGTGACGGTACGGAATGGGGTGAACAGCTGGTTCGCCTCCCCGTGATGCACCCTGAGTAACTCTAAATGAACCAGCAAATACTAGCTGTCGGACAAAGAAAGATTCTCCTGACTCCTGACCAATAGGACACAAATTATAATCTATAGACTCTGTGTGTGTGTGTGCGGTATATAGTGTGTGTCTGTGTATGTGTGTGCGGTATATAGTTTGGGTGTGTGGTATATAGTGTGCGGCATGACAATGGATGTGCAATGTGCATGTGAAATATATTTCTCTGCTTTCCATACAAATATGCTACTAAGGCCTCATGCACACAACCGTTGTGTGCATCCGTGGCCGTTGTTCCATTTTCTGTGATTTTCTGCGGACCCATTGACTTTCAATGGGTCCGTTGAAAACTCGGAAAATGCACCGTTGTTCATCCGCGGCCGTGATCCGTGTTTCCTGTCCGTCAAAAAAATATGACCTGTCCTGTCTGTTCACGGACCCATTCAAGTCAATGGGTCCGTGAAAAAACACGAATGCACACAAGATTGGCATCCGCGTCCGTGATCCGTGGCCTTAGGCTACTTTCACAAAGACAGATCGCAGATCCATCTGCATAAAAGCTTTTTCAGAGCTGAGATTTCACTTCGTGAAAACTCAGATCCGACAGTATATTCTAACACAGAGGCGTTCCCATAGTGATGTGGACGCTTCAAGTTAGAATATACTAAGAACTGTGTACATGACTGCCCCCTGCTGCCTGGCAGCACCCGATCTCTTACAGGGGGCTGTGATCCGCACAATTAACCCCATCAGGTGCCGCATCATATTTGTGCGGATCATAGCCCAGTGCGGCCTACCCTCTCACCCCCCCTAATTAAAATCACCTTCCCCTATCATTGATGGCCAGGTCGGCCTCCCCTTTCCCCCCCCTAATTAAAATCCCCCCCCCCCCCATCATTGGTGGCCAGTGCGGCCTTTCCTCTTCCCCCCCCTAATTAAAATCACCCCCCCATCATTGGTGGCCAGTGCGGCCTCCCCTCGCCCCCCCTCCCTAACTAAAATCACCTTCCCCCATCATTGGTGGCAGCGGAGAGTTCCGATTGGAGTCCCAGTTTAATCGCTGGGGCTCCGATCGGTTTCCATGGCAGCCAAGACGCTACTGCAGTCCTGGCTGCCATGATTACTTAGCAATAGAAGCATTATACTTACCTGCGATGTCTGTGACCGGCCGGGTGCTCCTCCTACTGGTAAGTGACAGGTCTGTGCTATAAGCAATGTAAATTGTCTTTTATCACTCTCAAGTAGAACAACTAACTTCTGTATAGGACATTCCAACTTGAGTGGAGTAGTGAGATGTTTTCCTTTTTTGTCAAGTTTTGAGTCTCCTATTTGTAACAACACTCTTCTTACTAGTCTGCCTTCATCCTTTTGAATTTCTAGAACTTTGGCCAATTTCCATTGACTTCTAGGTAAATATTCTTCTTTTACTAACACTATGTAGCCAACTTGGACATTTCTTCTGGGTGTTTGCCATTTACTTCTTAGCATAAGATTGGCTAAGTACTCTTTCCTCCATCTATTCCAAAACTGTTCTGATAGATATTGAACTCTTCACCATCAACTTCTGGCATATAAATCCTCTTTGGTGAACTTTCCAGGCGGTGGCTGTATGTAATCCGACTTAAGGTTAAGTAGATGGTTGGGAGTTAAAGGGTCCAAACTTGTTGGATTGTTGATGTTATCAACTGTAAGTGGGTAACTGTAAACAATAGAAATTACTTCATAGAGGGTCCTAAGTGAAGCATCATCTATTCTTCCGGTGTTCTTTTTCAACACTGAACTTAACACATTTCTTACAGTTCTAATTTCTTTCCCAAACTTCTCCTGTATGGCTTGCATGTGGAGCATTCATATGAAAAGCACACTGTTTCTCTAACAAATACTTTTTCTTTATCGACCTCTTTTAGAGCTTTCTTCAATTCATTCTTTGCTCCGACAAAATTAGATCCTTGGTCAGATCTAAGCTCTCTGACGGTACCTCTAATGGCTAAGAAACATCTTAAGGCGTTGATGAATGCGTCAGTTGACATATCCTCTAACATTTCCAGGTGAATTGCTCTAGAGCTCAGACATGTAAATATTAGTCCATATCTCTTGTACTCCTTGCGGTTCTGTTTGGTGATAACATCCTGCAGAACAAGATTAAGCTTGTACAATGGGTGGTTGTTTGGAAGCCTTTTAGGTTCTTGACTAAGTCTCTTCAACTTTTCACTGTAGAATCTGTTGAATGAGTCTTATGACTGTTTCTTCAGCCTTCATTCTTTCTTCTACATTCAACAATTCCTTCTTTCTGATTCCCTTTGCCAAATGTTGAATTCGAGCTACTACGTTTATGACTGTATTCCATTTTGAATATCTGGCTAGTCTTTCAAGTATGTCATCTTGACACTTGGCAGCAGTGCTCAATGTTTGTACAACTTTTACTTCTGGATCAGCCATAGACAATTTTGTGTAACCTTTACTGGGCGTGATTACCTTTTCCCAAAGGAACTCTGGACCTGTGAACCAATTAGAATTTTTCAATTCTGTTACATTCAGGCCTCTTGAAGCATGATCTGCTGGGTTATGCTTTGTGTCAATGTGATGCCAATGTTCCTGATTTGTTATTTCCCAAATTTTCTCAAATCTGTTGGCGACCAAGATGTGGAATCTTCGAGCTTCATTGTTTATGTATCCTAGGACAACTTGTGAGTCTGTCCAAAAATATTTTTCATCTATTTTCAATTCCAATTCTTCTCTCAGAAACTTGCTTACTGATGCTGAAACTACGGCTGCTATCAGTTCAAGTCTTGGTATTGTCTGAATACTGGTAGGTGCAACTCTGGCGTTCCCCATAACCAGGGCACAGTGTATCGTTTCTTCTCCTATTACTCTGATGTAGGAGCCCTGACCATAACTATAACTACTGGCATCTGAAAAGTGATGAAGTTCTATTTTCTTGTACTTTCTGAAATCATGAGGCACAAAACATCTGGGTATTCGAACTTCTCTCAAGTTTTGCAAGTCTCTTATCCAGCTCTCTCACCTTGGCCTCAAATTTTCAGGTATGGGCTCATCCCATCCCAACTTCTGTCTGCATAATTCTTGCAGTATTTCTAGTTGCAACTTTCTCTTCAATAGATATTTCAAAGAAGAATTTGTTGTTCTCTACATTCCATCCCAATCCAAGTACGTTCTGAACTGGAAGATGATCATAATTGAGATCTACACTCACCTAAAGAATTATTAGGAACACCATACTAATATGGTGTTGGACCCCCTTTTGCCTTCAGAACTGCCTTAATTCTACGTGGCATTGATTCAACAAGGTGCTGATAGCATTCTTTAGAAATGTTGGCCCATATTGATAGGATAGCATCTTGCAGTTAATGGAGATTTGAGGGATGCACATCCAGGGCACGAAGCTCCCGTTCCACCACATCCCAAAGATTCTCTATTGGGTTGAGATCTGGTGACTGTGGGGGCCATTTTAGTACAGTGAACTCATTGTCATGTTCAAGAAACCAATTTGAAATGATTCGAGCTTTGTGACATGGTGCATTATCCTGCTGGAAGTAGCCATCAGAAGATGGATACATGTTCTCATTCTGTTTACGCCAAATTCGGACTCTACCATTTGAATGTCTCAACAGAAATCGAGACTCATCAGACCAGGCAACATTTTTCCAGTCTTCAACAGTCCAATTTTGGTGAGCTCGTGCAAATTGTAGCCTCTTTTTCCTTTTTGTAGTGGAGATGAGTGGTATTAGGTGGGGTCTTATGCTGTTGTAGCCCATCCGCCTCAAGGTTGTGCGTGTTGTGGCTTCACAAATGCTTTGCTCCATACCTCGGTTGTAACGAGTGGTTATTTCAGTCAACGTTGCTCTTCTATCAGCTTGAATCAGTCGGCCCATTCTCCTCTGACCTCTAGCATCCACAAGGCATTTTTGCCCACAGGACTGCCGCATACTGGATGTTTTTCCCTTTTCACACCATTCTTTGTAAACCCTAGAAATGGTTGTGCGTGAAAATCCCAGTAACTGAGCAGATTGTGAAATACTCAGACCGGCCCGTCTGGCACCAACAACCATGCCACGCTCAAAATTGCTTAAATCACCTTTCTTTCCCATTCTGACATTCAGTTTGGAGTTCAGGAGATTGTCTTGACCAGGACCACCCCCCTAAATGCATTGAAGCAACTGCCATGTGATTGGTTGACTAGATAATTGCATTAATGAGAAATAGAACAGGTGTTCCTAATAATTCTTTGAGTGTATATTCTTCATTGTTGCTGCACGTTCAGAGTCACTGATGTATTACAGTACCTCTCTGTTGTTTGAGATGAATTTGTGAAGGCGCAGGATTCCTCTTGCGCATAACTCTTGGCTTTCTTTCACTAGTTTGATTGCAGATTCTGTAGACTCTAGACTTATGAGACCATCATCTACATAAAAGTTTTTCTTCAGAAAATTTGCAGCTGATGGGCAATCCTTTTCATTCTGATTGGCCAGGTACTTCATACCATATTTGGCGCAACCTGGAGATGATGCTGCTCCAAAAAGTGTACTTTCATTCTGTATTCTGCTGGTTCTGTATCTGTATCTCTGTCCTCCCACCATAGAAACCTCAGGAAGTCTCTATCTTCATTTTTCACATGAAACTGGTGGAACATCTTTTCAACCTCACACATGACCGCTACGGGATACTTTCTGAATCTACAGAGTACTCCAGGCAGAACGTTTGTAAGATCTGGTCCTTTTAGTAGATGATCATTCAATGCAACACCATTGTACTTTGCTGAGCAATCAAATACTACTCTAATCTTATCTGGTTTCTTTGACTGGTAACACCTTGATGTGGGATGTACCACACTTCTCCTTCTTTAGGTTGGTTATTAACTTTCTCTGCATGTACTTCTTCGAGGATGCCTTCTTCGAGGATCCATGAATTTCAAATAATCCTGCTTGAATTTGGGATCTATTCCCATCTTTTTCTTCAAACATTTCAACCTTGTTAGGGCAAGATTTCTGTTATTTGGCAGACGAGGTTGTTCTCTAAAAGGTAAGGGTATTTCAAGATGACCTTGTTGATTCTGCTGAATACTTTCTTCTAGAGTGTATATGAACTTTATGTCTTCTTGAGATACACTCTTTTCTTTAGAACTTATATCTACAAAGTTGGATTCAAAGATCTTGATTACTTTTGCTGGACCTACAGTTGGTAACTCTTGGACAGATATTTGATGACACAATCCTGTCACCTGGCTTCAGTTTGCGATCTGCTGTTTTCCTCCAACAACACCCCATCCTAGAACAGTTTGAACAGCTTAGGGTTCACCCTTTCCTCCTGTGATTACCTTTCGTGGTACCAAGGCTTCGGGACAATCGTAGCCTATCAACAGTCCAACACCAAATTCCTTCAGTGGGGACATTTCATGAGATATAACAGATAAGTGCTCCCATTCATTGGCTGTTTCACAGGTATGTATGCGATCTCGATCTAGAGGTATATCGTATTTTGTATAAGCTGGAGGTAGATCTAATGTGCAGTTTGAATGAAGTCCTCTAACTCTCAGTCCTTTGACCCTTTGACTGTTCACTAATGTGTCTCTCTCCGTCATTGTGGTAAGTTTGAGCTTCACTGGTTCTGTAGCCACTTGAAATTTCCTGCAGATTTCTTGATCAATGAAGGTGACATCACTCTGGTCATCCAGTAGCGCATAGGCATATACCTTCTTGTTCCTTCTTTTAGGATTTAATATGCACACTGGTACAACCATTGATTGCTTTCTCCTTCCCTCACTCTGCAAGAGAATACCGATACTTTCTTTCTTTCCTCAGTATCTTTAGGTATTGAGGATTTATCCTTCTTTGGACGTTCTTCATGTAGTGGTGTAGGATGGCATCCTTTGCAAACGCTGCATGTGGCCTTTTTCTTACACTCCTTAGTAACATGGCCTTTTCTTAGACATCCAAAACACAGTTGGTTATCCAGTACAAATATTTTTATTTTCATCTGGGGATTTCTCCTTCAATTGTTGGCACTTGTGTATGAAGTGGTTCTCTCCACAGAATATACATTTGAAGGTAGTCTGAAGATTTGTCAGTTCTGTCTCTCTACTGATCCCAATAGAGACTTTTGACTTGCTCTCATACGTATCTAGACCTTTAGCTGCTGCAAAGCTAGTTGCTCTTGCACATCTTATCTCTCTTGCAGGCCTTTCTTCTAAGGATTTTAAGATGCAAGATGATGTTACTGGATTACATGCTATCCGTGCTTCCTAATTGATGAACTCAGAGAACTCTTTAAAATTTGGGAAGTCCTTACCTAGATCTAACTGTTCAGTCACATATCGATTCCATCTAGAAGTCACTTATTCAGGTAGCTTAGTTAGCATCCTGTGGTTTTCTAGATAGTCGTTCAGTACTTCCAGTCCTTGAACGTGTGGGATGGCATTGCTGGATGCTTGCAGGAAGTCACCGTACTCTTGGAGTCTGAAGTGTTCTTTAGGACCTATTTTAGGCCAGTTATTCAATTTCTCTCTAAAAGCTCTTTGTACTAAAAAAGGATGACCATATCTTGCATTTAAATCTTAAAGGCATATTATCTTTTTCTCCTTCTGTGAACACAAAATATAACAGTAATATGACATCCAAAACATGATGTTACAGTAAATAACTCTGCTTTTGTCTTTAACACATAAACATAGGAACTGTATTAAAGGGGTTATCCGAGTTATTTTTTGGTTCTTTCTATGTTCCTAACTAAGCAAATGTAACAGCTTTCCAATTAACTCACTTTATCTCCAGTGGCTGGTTTCTCAGATTTCACTGAGGGTCACATGACCTGTGATGTCAGCTTCTCTCCCTGCTCTGATAAAGGCCGTTTACAAGCCTGTAAACGAGATGTCACCGTGCTGGCCACGCCCCCCCCTTTCACTGCAGTCTACTCTCTGCTAGGATTCTTAACCCCTTCAGCTGCACAGCTCTGTAGGTAGTGAGGAGACAATGCTGGGCACTGGAGCTGACATACTAGAGAGAGCATTGCACAAGAAGGTAGGGGGAAGATCTTATGTGTATTAGCAGTGTCATTATACAAGTGGGACTTGTAGTTCTACACTTACAGGTTGCTGTTGATTCTCCCAGCAGTCAGGGCAGCTCTTGTATCCACTCCTTTAGCAGTGTCATTATACAGCTTGGACTTGTAGTCCTACACATACAACATGCTGCAGAGTCTCCCAGCAGGCAGACATGTCACTCAGGGCAGCTCTTGTATTCACTCCCTTAGCAGAGCAGGGGGAGGGGCAGAGATTGTTTTTATTGCATGTAAACAAAGGGCCAGAAAAGAACCAGAGAAATGAGGAAATATATATATATTTTTTTGCATAAAACTTGCTTAGCTCGGTTATATATCAGATTTTCAGTGCTATATTATTTTTTTTCATAACTCGGACAACCCCTTTAAGGTTATTAGCAGGTTTAGTTGTATACACCTATAAGCTATACTAGCAACCTAGGACAGGTCCTTTCCTACAGAATCAGGGCCATAAATAATGAGTTTTGTTTGGCTGTTAACCCTTGCTTTGTAACTGGAAAAACATATTAAAATGGAAACTCTGCCAAAAAAGTGAAATTTTGAAATTGTATCTCTATTTTCCATTAAATCTTGTGCAACACCTAAAGGGTTAACAAAGTTTGTAAAATCAGTTTTGAATACCTTGAGGGGTTTCTTAGATGGGGTCACTTTTATGGAGTTTCTACTCTAGGGGTGCATCAGGGGGGCTTCAAATGGGACATGGTGTAAATAAACCAGTCCAGCAAAATCTGCCTTCCAAAAACCAAACGGCGCACCTTTCCCTCTACGCCCTACTGTGTGCCCGTACAGCAGTTTACGACCACATATGGGGTGTTTATGTAAACTACAGAATCAGGGCAATAAATAATTAAGTTTTGTTTGGCTGTTACCCCTTGCTTTGTTAGTGCAAAAAAATGTATTAAAATGGAAAATCTGCCAAAAAAGTGAAATTCTGAAATTTCATCTCCATTTTCCATTAATTCTTGTGGAACACCTAAAGGGTTAACAAAGTTTGTAAAATCAGTTTTGAATACCTTGAGGGGTATAGTTTCTAAAATGGGGTCATTTTTGGGTGGTTTCTATTATGTAAGCCTCACAAAGTGACTTCAGACCTAAACTGCTCCTTAAAAAGTGGGTTTTGGAAATTTTCTGAAAAATTTCAAGATTTGCTTCTAAACTTCTAAGCCTTCTAACGTCCCCAAAAAATAAAATGGCATTCACAAAATGATCCAAACATGTACAGTAGTAGACATATGGGAAATGTATAGTAATAACTATTTTGGAGGTATTACTATCTATTATAAAAGTAAAGAAATTGAAAATTTGCTAATTTTTCAACATTTTGGGTAAATTTTGTATTTTTTTATAAAAAAAATATATTTGACTCAATTTTACCACTGTCATGAAGTACAATATGTGACGAGAAAACAGTCTCAGAATTGCCTGGTTAAGTAAAAGCGTTATAAAGTTATAAGCACATAAAGTGACACATGTCAGATTTGCAAAAAATGGCCTGGTCCTTAAGGTGAAATATGGCAGGGTCCTTAAGGGGTTAAAGGACGGAGAAATGGCCCTGATGCTGATGGTTCACGCAGAGGCCGTAGCCCTGGGTGCGTTGAAACTGTGCCTGCTGCCAGAGTACAAGAAAAACAATCATCCACGATACCTAGCTTCATGTCCCAGTTTGCAGGACGTCGCAGGGTAAAACTCTTGAAGTCAGACCAGTGCAACCACATGGTCGGTTGGATTGCAGCAGATAATGCTTCCATTCGGTGTGAATAAACACCGAACTGTTAAAGTTAAAGACATTGTCGTTGCCTCTATACTGCGTCCGCAAGCCTGTCTACCAGAGCAAATCTCCACAATGGTCAGCTCCCCTGAAGGCCCTCGCATATAATGTTTTACAGGGTCAGCTCACCTGCAGGCCCTAACCTACAATCGTTTACAGGGTCAAGGAGGACAAGCAAAATGGTGCTATGCCAAGGTCCTTGTTGAAAAATTGCTCCAAAGTTGATAAGGCAGACAACCAAATGGATCGTCGCCGTAACGGGCAAGGCAACAAAAAGGGGCAAAGTAACAACAACCATTCAGATTTCAGCCATTGACCTCTCTTGGATGTGGTAGCTGTTTCTCAGGCTCCCTCTTCGGCATCGAACCCTGATTCCCCGTTACCCTTGTTCACCATGGTAGGCGCAGAAAAGAACATCTAAAGTTGATAGGGCAGACATCCAAATAGATCGTAGCCGTCACAGGGACATGCAATGGCCCAGAGATTATCTAGAGTCACCAATTTGGCAGCAGGCCCTCGCCTCTAATGTTTTAGATGGACAGATCAGCAGGCCCTTGCTCCAAATGTTTTTGAGGGTCACCAGCAGGCCATCAATAATAATTTTTCAAGGGTGTGTATGCGAACAAAGGGTGTTTTGGAGTGCCGGTTCCTTGTAATTTTTGGCAGCCCTTTCACTTAGTGCCTAGGCTTTATAAGTGTAGGAGTCCCACTACCTGAACTATTGTACCACAATGTGAATGAGGCCCTCCATTATGTGATATACAGGTTGCATCGGAGTACCTCTTCCTTGTAATTGTTGGCAGCACTTGCACTTTATATACAAGTAAATATACAGGAAAGAATGTTTCTTAACAATTTTTCCTCTAAAATTGTTTTTTTCCCCGCATTTGTGTGTATTATTGTCAGTCTGTAAAAATGGCGTACTACTCGGACAACATGGTTCCCAGCAGCGAGTCCAAGATGCATCGAGAAATCCTCCCCATGCTGTTCCAGAACCATTTTGGTGGTGTTTCCATCAATTTCTGACCTTTTCCTATGAACCAGGCACCCTCTCCTCTTCACAGCAGGGGGTGCCTGGTTTAATGCTCCGGTTCTCCCATTGACTTCCATTATACTCGGGTGCTCGGTAGAGCACCCGAGCATCCCAATGTGTTCGACGAGAGCACCCGAGCACTTTAGTGCTTGATCAATACTAGTGTTTGCTATTGATTCCGCTTCACTCGCACAAAAATGTTTATCACAAATGGTGCAGGATATTCGTTTAACCACTTCACATCCGGACCATTTGCCCCCTTCCTGACCAGGCCTAATTTTGCAAATCTGACATAGAAACATAGAAACATCTCATTTTATGTGGTAATAGCTTTGGAACGCTTTTACTTATCCAAGCAATTCAGAGATTGTTTTCTCGTGACACATTGTACTTCATGATAGTCATACATTTCAGTCAATATATTTCAACTTTATTTATGAAAAAATGCAAAATTTGCCAAATATTTTAAAAAATTTGCAATTTTCAAAATTTCTATTTCTCTGCTTTTAAAACAGAAAGTTATACCTCTGTCACAGCCACTATCTCTGGCTGTGACCTTCCGTCCTTGCTCGTTCGGCGCTCCTCGCTGAAGTTCCGTTCCTGTGTGTTATTTGTGGTTCTGTATGGGTTAACTCCCCTGTGTTCCTATTAGGAGTTAATCCTCTGTCTGCTCCATGGGTGTGGCCTCTCTGCTGCACCCATGGAACCTGTATATAAGGCTGAGGTTTCCTCAGTTCTGTGTCAGCTCTCCTGGTGTGTGTTGTCTTGTCCTGTCATGCTCCTGGTTTGTACTCTCTCTCCCATGCTGCTGACCCATGGGATCCGTGTCTGTCTGTCTGTGCTCTGTGGGTCTCCCTACTTGTTCATTGATGTCCTCTTTCCCGTCCTCTTTCCTGTCTTTCTGTTATCTGTTCTGCCAGTTATGTTTTAGTTACTTTGTGTGTATTCATATGTCTCGGTTCAGCAAGCGCCTAGCTGCAGAGTGCTATGCGCAAGGCCACGCAGTATACCACTGGTGGAGCAAGTCCTTCTCTGCTCATTGTCACTCCTGCTCCCTTGCGTGAACTCCTGCTTGTATTATTAGTTGCCCTGTTTTGTATTTGCCTGTCTGTTATGTTTGCTTATGTGCCGTTGGTACCTTCTGGTACCTGTTGTCCATTCGTTCCTGCTGTCACTGTCTAGTTCACGCTCCAGAGTGGACCCTGGCAACTTCCTGCTGCAAAGTCTAACCCTACCATCTAGGGCTCTAGTGAATACCAGGGGTTGCTTAGTCACGCCCCTCTGGAGTATTACTAGACAGTGGCACAGTGGGGGTTTTCTCCCACTGTGCTGACGGTACATAGAGCTCATGTTTTGTCTGTGCTGCCTTCCCTGTTTTTTGTTTGTGCAATAAACTCTTGTGTCTGTACCTGATTACCGTTTGTTTATTGCTTGACGACGCGGTGGTCTCTCCTGGGACCTCCAACTCGTGACAACCTCATAAAATATGCATTACTTAACATTCCCCATATGTCTACTTTATGGGGACATTAGACTTTTTTTGGGGACATTAGAATGCTTAGAATTTTAGAAGCAATTCTAAAAAAATTTAAGAAAATTGCCAAAACCCACTTTTTAAGGGCCAGTTCATGTCTGCAGTCACTTTGTGGGGCTTACATAGTGGATACCCCATAAATGACCCCATTGTCGAAACTACACCCCTCAAGTTACTTAAAACTGATTTTACAAACTTTGTTAACCCTTTAGGCGTTCCACAGGAATTAAAGGAAAATGGAGATCAAATTTAAAAATTTCACTTTTTTGGCAGATTTTCCATTTTAATAAAGAAAAAAATGTAACACATCGAGGGTTAGCAGCCAAACAAAAGTCAATATTTATGGTCCTAATTCTGCGGTTTGCAGAAACACCCCATATGTGGTCATAAACTGCTGTATGGGCACACGGCAGGGCGCAGAAAAAAAGGATGACCACATGGTTTTTGGAAGGCAGATTTTGCTGAACTGGTTTTTAGATGCCATGTCCCATTTGAAGCCCCCCTGATGCACCCTTACAGTATAAACCCCCAAAAAGTGACACTATTTTGGAATTTATGGGATAAGGTACCAGTTTTATTGGTACTATTTTTGGGTACATATGATTTTTTGATCATTCTTTATAACACTTTATGGGGCAAGGTGACCAGCGTTCACCTGAGAGGTTAGTTCATGTGACATTTTTATAGAGCAGATCATTACAGACGTGGTGATACCTAATATGTATACTTTTTCTTCTTTATTTAAGTTTTACACAATAATAGCATTTTTGAAACAAAAAGAATCTATTTTAATGTGTCCATGTTCTGAGAGCTATAGTTTTTTTTATTTTTAAAATAATTTTTTTATGTAGGGGCTAATTTTTTGCGGGATGAGGTGATGGTTTTATTGGTACCATTTTGTGGGACATATTCCGATTTGATCACTTGGTGTTGCACTTTTTGTGATGTAAGGTGACAAAAATTGCTTTTTTTGACACCGTTTTTTAAATTTTTTATGGTGTTTATCAGACAGGGTGGATCATGTGATATATTTATAGAGCCGCCGTCACGGACGCGGCAATTCCAAATATGTCTATTTTATAATTTTTTTCAATTTTTAACCTTTTTTTAATTCCTTAATTCCTTTTTTTTTTTTTTTTTTTTTTACATTTTCCGTTCCCCATAAGTAGGGATGAGCGAACCCGAACTGTATAGTTCGGGTTCGTACTGAATTTTGAGGTGTCCGTGACACGGACCCGAACCGAACATTTTCGTAAAAGTCCGGGTTTGGGTTCGGTGTTCGGCGCTTTCTTGGCGCTTTTTGAAAGGCTGCAAAGCAGCCAATCAACAAGCGTTATACTACTTGCCCCAAGAGGCCATCACAGCCTTGCCTACTATTGGCATGGCTGTGATTGGCCAGTGCAGCATGTGACCCAGCCTCTATATAAGCTTGGGTCACGTAGCGCTGCACGTCACTCTGCTGATTCAAGCATAGGGAGAGGTTGCTGCTGCGACGTTAGGGCGAGATTAGGCAGATTAACTCCTCCAAAAGACTTAATTCAGTGATCAATCTCCAGCTGTGGATCATTGAAGTGCTGATATTGAATTGCTCCCTTTTTTTAGGCTGCCCAGAGCGTTTTTATATCACTTTTTTCTGGGGTGATCGGCGGCCATTTTGTGGCTTGTGGTGCGCCAGCACAAGCTACCACCAAATGCATTTAACCATCAATAGTGTGGTTATTTTTTGCTATATCCTACATCAGCTGCAGGCTGAGCCTGTGTCACCCAAGTGCATTTAACCATCAACAGTGTGGTTATTTTTTGGCCATATACTACATCAGGTGCAGGCTGAGCCTGTGTCACCCAAGTGCATTTAACCATCAACAGTGTGGTTATTTTTTGGCCATATACTACATCAGGTGCAGGCTGAGCCTGTGTCACCCAAGTGCATTTAACCATCAATAGTGTGGTTATTTTTTGGCCATATACTACATCAGGGGCAAGTTGAGCCTGTCACCCAGCGCCTAAAAAATAGCCCTGACATTTATATTCCTCCAAATCAGTACTGTTTTAGCTGGTCAAGTTATTTGTAGTGACCGTAAAAGCACACTTTTTGTTCTGGGTTGAAAAACTATTCCCAAATTTGCCATTCTCAAAATTAGTAGTTTCTGCTATATCAGGCCTACTTTAAATCTATCCCAAAAAGGATATCTTAGATTGAAGGTGCTGATAGTGTCATTCTGAAAAACTTAACACACACGCTACAGTGCAGATACAAGTCTAATTCTGTGATTAAAGGTATATCTGTCACACAGCGCGTAAAAAATAGGCCTCAGATTTATATTCAACCAAATCTGTCATTACTTGTGTGCCTGTATTAGTGTAATACGGTACCTAAATAGATAGCCAGACAGTGTTAGGTGTCTGTAAAAAAAGGCCTGAATTTTAATTCAATACATTGGCCCGAATAATATTTTTCTTATTGTGGTGAACGGTAACAATGAGGAAAACAACTAGTAAGGGACGCGGACGTGGACATGGTCGTGGTGGTGTTAGTGGACCCTCTGGTGCTGGGAGAGGACGTGGCCGTTCGGCCACAGCCACACGTCCTAGTGTACCAACTACCTCAGGTCCCAGTAGCCGCCAGAATTTACAGGGATATTTGGTGGGGCCCAATGCCGTTCTAAGGATGGTAAGGCCGGAGCAGGTACAGGCATTAGTCAATTGGGTGGCCGACAGTGCATCCAGCACGTTCACATTATCTCCCACCCAGTCTTCTGCAGAAAGCGCACAGATGGCACATGAAAACCAAGCCCATCAGTCTCGTCACATCACCCCCATGCATATCAGGGAAACTGTCTGAGCCTCAAGTTATGCAGCAGTCTCTTATGCTGTTTGAAGACTCTGCTGCCAGGGTTTCCCAAGGGCATCCACCTAGCCCTTCCCCCGGGGTGGAAGAGATAGAATGCACTAACGCACAACCACTTATGTTTCCTGATGATGAGGAC
The DNA here is from genome assembly GCF_905171765.1 of Bufo bufo. Classification (NCBI taxonomy): domain Eukaryota; kingdom Metazoa; phylum Chordata; class Amphibia; order Anura; family Bufonidae; genus Bufo; species Bufo bufo. The sequence goes on from NC_053393.1 coordinate 285,832,170, forward strand.
ATGGGAATACCACCTCAGCATGTCTCTGATGATGACGAAACACAGGTGCCAACTGCTGCGTCTTTCTGCAGTGTGCAGACTGAACAGGAGGTCAGGGATCAAAACTGGGTGGAAGACGATGCAGGGGACGATGAGGTCCTAGACCCCACATGGAATGAAGGTCGTGCCACTGACTTTCACAGTTGGAAAGGAAGAGGCAGTGGTGAGACCGAGCCAACAGCGTAGCAAAAGACAAAGAGGGAGCAGTGGGCAAAATCAGAACACCCGCCGCCAAGAGACTCCGCCTGCTACTGACCGCCGCCATCTGGGACCGAGCACCCCAAAGGCAGCTTCAAGGAGTTCCCTGGCATGGCACTTCTTTAAACAATGTGCTGACGACAAGACCCGAGTGGTTTGCACGCTGTGCCATCAGAGCCTGAAGCGAGGCATTAACGTTCTGAACCTTAGCACAACCTGCATGACCAGGCACCTGCATGCAAAGCATGAAATGCAGTGGAGTAAACACCTTAAAAACAAAGAAGTCACTCAGGCTCCCCCTGCTACCTCTTCTGCTGCTGCCGCCTCGGCCTCTTCTGCTGCTGCCGCCGCCTCGGCCTCTTCCTCCGCCTCTGGAGGAAACGTTGGCACCTGCCGCCCAGCAAACATGGGATGTACCACCAACACCACCACCTGCGTCACCAAGCATCTCAACCATGTCACACGGCAGCGTTCAGCTCTCCATCTCACAAACATTTGAGAGAAAGCGTAAATTCCCACCTAGCCACCCTCGATCCCTGGCCCTGAATGCCAGCATTTCTAAACTACTGGCCTATGAAATGCTGTCATTTAGGCTGGTGGACACACACAGCTTCAAACAGCTCATGTCGCTTGCTGTCCCACAGTATGTTGTTCCCAGCCGGCACTACTTCTCCAAGAGAGCCGTGCCTTCCCTGCACAACCAAGTGTCCGATAAAATCAAGTGTGCACTGTGCAACGCCATCTGTGGCAAGGTCCACCTAACCACAGATACGTGGACCAGTAAGCACGGCCAGGGACGCTATATCTCCCTAACTGCAAACTGGGTAAATGTAGTGGCGGCTGCCTCCTGTCTCCTCCTCCTACTCAGCTTCCTCCTCCTCTTCTTCCACCTGCTCATCCAGTCAGCCACACACCTTCACCACCAACTTCAGCACAGCCCGGGGTAAACGTCAGCAGGCCGTTCTGAAACTCATATGTTTGGGGGACAGGCCCCACACCGCACAGGAGTTGTGGCGGGGTATAGAACAACAGACCGACGAGTGGTTGCTGCCGGTGAGCCTCAAGCCCGGCCTGGTGGTGTGCGATAATGGGCGAAATCTCGTTGCAGCTCTGGGACTAGCCGGTTTGACGCACATCCCTTGCCTGGTGCATGTGCTGAATTTGGTGGTGAAGAAGTTCATTCGCAACTACCCCGACATGTCAGAGCTGCTGCATAAAGTGCGGGCCGTCTGTTCGCGCTTCCGGCGTTCACACCCTGCTGCTGCACGCCTGTCTGCGCTACAGCGTAACTTCGGCCTTCCCGCTCACCGCCTCATATGCGATGTGCCCACCAGGTGGAACTCCACCTTGCACATGCTGGACAGACTGTGCGAGCAGCAGCAGGCCATAGTGGAGTTTCAGCTGCAGCACGCACGGGTCAGTCGCACTGCGGAACAGCACCACTTCACCACCAATGACTGGGCCTCCATGCGAGACCTGTGTGCCCTGTTGCGCTGTTTCGAGTACTCCACCAACATGGCCAGTGGCGATGACGCCGTTATCAGCATTACAATACCACTTCTATGTCTCCTTGAGAAAACACTTAGGGCGATGATGGAAGAGGAGGTGGCCCAGGAGGAAGAGGAGGAAGAGGGGTCATTTTTAGCACTTTCAGGCCAGTCTCTTCGAAGTGACTCAGAGAGAGGTTTTTTGCAACAGCAGAGGCCAGGTACAAATGTGGCCAGACAGGGCCCACTACTGGAGGACGAGGAGGACGAGGATGAGGAGGAGGTGGAGGAGGATGAGGATGAAGCATGTTCACAGCGGGGTGGCACCCAAAGCAGCTCGGGCCCATCACTGGTGCGTGGCTGGGGTGAAACACAGGACGATGACGGCTTGTCCTTACCTCTGGGCAGCCTGGCACACATGAGCGACTACATGCTGCAGTGCCTGCGCAACGACAGCAGAGTTGCCCACATTTTAACTTGTGCGGACTACTGGGTTGCCACCCTGCTGGATCCCCGGTACAAAGACAATGTGCCCACCTTACTTCCTACACTGGAGCGTGATAGGAAGATGCGCGAGTACAAGCGCACGTTGGTAGACACGCTACTGAGAGCATTCCCAAATGTCACAGGGGAACCAGTGGAAGCCCAAGGCGAAGGCAGAGGAGGAGCAAGAGGTCGCCAACGCAGCTGTGTCACAGCCAGCTCCTCTGAGGGCAGGGTTAGCATGGCAGAGATGTGGAAAAGTTTTGTCACCACGCCACAGCTAACTGCACCACCACCTGATACGGAACGTGTTAGCAGGAGGCAACATTTCACTAACTTGGTGGAACAGTACCTGTGCACACCCCTCCATGTACTGACTGATGGTTCGGCCCCATTCAACTTCTAGGTCTCCAAATTGTCCACGTGGCCAGAGCTAGCCTTTTATGCCTTGGAGGTGCTGGCCTGCCCGGCGGCCAGCGTTTTGTCTGAATGTGTATTCAGCACGCCTGTCTACAGCCAATGTGGACAAGCTGACGTTCATAAAAATGAACCAGGCATGGATCCCACAGGACCTGTCCATCCCTTGTGCAGATTAGACATTAACTACCTCCCCTTAACAATATATTATTGTACTCCAGGGCACTTCCTCATTCAATCCTATTTTTATTTTCATTTTACCATTATATTGCGGGGCAACCTAAAGTTGAATGAACCTCTCCTCTGTCTGGGTGCCGGGGCCTAAATGTGTGACAGTGGCCTGTTCCAGTGGTGGGTGACGTGAAGCCTGATTCTCTGCTATGACATGAAGACTGATTCTGTGCTGACATGAAGCCAGATTCTCTGTTATGGGACCTCTCTCCTCTGTCTGGGTGCCGGGGCCTAAATATGTGACACTGGCCTGTTCCAGTGGTGGGTGACGTGAAGCCTGATTCTCTGCTATGACATGAAGACTGATTCTGTGCTGACATGAAGCCAGATTCTCTGTTACGGGACCTCTCTCCTCTGTCTGGGTGCCTGGGCCTAAATATGTGACAGTGGCCTGTTCCAGTGGAGGGTGACGTGAAGCCTGATTCTCTGCTATGACATGAAGACTGATTCTCTGCTGACATGAAGCCTGAATCTCGTTTATGGGACCTCTCTCCTCTGCCTGGGTGCCTGGGCCTAAATATGTGACAGTGGCCTTTTCCAGTTGTGGGTGACGTGAAGCCTGATTCTCTGCTATGACATGAAGACTGATTCTCTGCTGACATGAAGCCTGAATCTCTGTTATGGGACCTCTCTCCTCTGCCTGGGTGCCTGGGCCTAAATATGTGACAGTGGCCTGTTCCAGTGGTGGGTGACGTGAAGCCAGATTCTCTGCTATGGCATGAAGACTGATTCTCTGCTGACGTGAAGCCAGATTCTCTGCTATGGGACCTCTCTCCAATTGATATTGGTTTATTTTTATATCTTTTATTTTTATTTTAATTAATTTCCCTATCCACATTTGTTTGCAGGGGATTTACCTACATGTTGCTGCCTTTTGCAGCCCTCTAGCTCTTTCCTGGGCTGTTTTACAGCCTTTTTAGTGCCGAAAAGTTCGGGTTCCCATTGACTTCAATGGGGTTCGGGTTCGGGACGAAGTTCGGGTCAGGTTCGGATCCCGAACCCGAACATTTCCGGAAGTTCGGCCGAACTTCTCGAACCCGAACATCCAGGTGTTCGCTCAACTCTACCCATAAGGTCATACAAGACTTCTGGGGTACATTTAACTTAACTTTTTTTTTTTTCACTATTGATTTCTCCTGTAACTGGGGCTGACATAGTATCCCCAGTTACAGTAAAAATACACCCCCCAGAGAGGCTGTACAGCACTATACAGCGCTGTACAGCCTCAGTGCAGGGCTGATATAGGTCTGTGAAAGACCTGACAGCTCCTGCACTCGCCGGCCCCGGTGGTCACACGACCGCCGGGCCAAAACGGGAAGCACATGGCACTTCCTGCACTGTATACACAGCTATACAGTGATCTAGAAGGCAGGGACACCTGGGAACTGTCCCTGCCTTCTCTAAGGGTTGCCCTGCTGTCACTGACAGTGGGCAACCCGATCTGCAGCTGCACGATTAGCGTGCAGCTGCAATCTTTGAATGGACATTCAGGAACGTCCATTCAGAGATATAAAACCACCTCCCGGATATTTTTAGTCAACCTGCGGACGGGAGGTGGTTAACCCCTTAGGGACACAGCCTTATTTCACCTTAAGGACCAGGCCATTTTTTGCAAATCTGACCAGTGTCACTTTAACCACTTCAGCCCCCTTAGCTTAAACACCCTTAATGACCAGGCCACTTTTTACACTTCTGACCTACACTACTTTAACCGTTTATTGCTCGGTCATGCAACTTACCACCCAAATGAATTTTACCTCCTTTTCTTCTCACTAATAGAGCTTTCATTTGGTGTTTTTTCATTGCTGCTGACATTTTACTTTTTTTGTTATTAATCGAAATTTAACGATTTTTTTGCAAAAAAATTACGTTTTTCACTTTCAGTTGTAAAATTTTGCAAAAAAAAACGACATCCATATATACATTTTTCTCTAAATTTATTGTTCTACATGTCTTTGATAAAAAAAAAATGTTTGGGTAAAAAAAAAAAAATGGTTTGGGTAAAAGTTATAGCGTTTACAAACTATGGTACAAAAATGTGAATTTCCGCTTTTTGAAGCAGCTCTGACTTTCTGAGCACCTGTCATGTTTCCTGAGGTTCTACAATAGCCAGACAGTACAAACACCCCACAAATGACCCCATTTCGGAAAGTAGACACCCTAAGGTATTCGCTGATGGGCATAGTGAGTTCATAGAACTTTTTATTTTTTGTCACAAGTTAGCGGAAAATGATTTTTTTTTTCTTCCTTACAAAGTCTCATATTCCACTAACTTGTGACAAAAAATAAAAACTTCTATGAACTCACTATGCCCATCAGCGAATACCTTGGGGTGTCTTCTTTCCAAAATGGGGTCACTTGTGGGGTAGTTATACTGCCCTGGCATTCTAGGGGCCCTAATGTGTGGTAAGTAGTTTGAAATCAAAATCTGTAAAAAATGGCCGGTGAAATCCGAAAGGTGCTCTTTGGAATGTGGGCCCCTTTGCCCACCTAGTGTCACGGCTGTATGTGAGCAACAAGAGTATACACAGTAAAAAGAGCTACTGACCAGACCCAAACTAGGGAGGATAAAGGGTGACCCCTGTCAGACCCTCAAAGCTCTCCCTATGCTGCTAAAGCACATGCCCGGATCCAAATGGCAGAACGAGGCATGCCCACGTACCTAAGACTAATGACCACTGTAACCCCTACAATAGTGGAAGGGGCACGGCCACCGGTGCCCTGCTCAGTATATGGAGGGAACCGTGGCCACCTCAGATCCAGTCAGAAAATAACCAGGTACACAACAATGTCTGCACACTTAGCTGAAGGTGCTGCAGCCGCAGAGAAGACGGATCCAAGGACAGCTGGCAATATCCGGAGTGCTTGCTGCAGCAGAACACAGGTCCAGTGAACTGATAGCTACAAGTGAAGATACTCAAGCAAGAGCTACAACTGAAATGAGAAATATAATCCACGCCCTACAATAGGAGGAGGGGTGATTTAAAGGCAGGGAAATCAACCGCAGGAGGAACAGCTGGGAGGAAGGAAACAGAAAGTAAAGACTCCATCACAGGGGCGGAGAAACAGAGCAGTGAGAACTCCTCCAAACTCTAGTAGTGACATCATCACAGGGGTGGAGAAACAGAGCTGTGAGAACGTCTCAAAGCTCTGGTAGTGACAGTACCCCCCCTCTACGGGTGGACTCCGGACACCCAGGACCCACCTTCTCAGGATGAGCCCTATGAAATGCCCTGATGAGGCGAGTGGCTTTAATGTCCGACACCGGAACCCACATCCTCTCCTCAGGACCATAACCCTTCCAATGAACGAGGTACTGAAGAGAACCGCGGACAATGCGAGAGTCCACAATTCTGGAAACCTCAAACTCCAGATTGCCATCAACCAAAATCGGAGGAGGAGGCAAAGAGGAGGGTACCGTGGGCTGGACATATGGTTTTAAGAGAGATCTGTGAAATACATTATGTATCTTCCAAACCCGTGGAAGATCAAGACGGAAGGCAACAGGATTGATGACTGACAAGATTTTATAAGGCCCAATAAACTTGGCACCCAATTTCCAGGAGGGAACCTTCAGTTTAATATTTCTTGTAGACAACCACACCAGATCACCCACATTCAGGTCCGGACCAGGCACACGACTCTCATCAGCCACACGCTTATACTTCTCACTCATCTTTTTAAGATTACTCTGAATCTTTTGCCAAATGGTAGACAAAGACGAGGAAAATCTCTCCTCCTCAGGTAAACCAGAAAGAGCCCCTCCCGAGAATGTCCCAAACTGCGGATGGAACCCATATGCACCAAAGAATGGTGACTTTTCAGAAGATTCCTGACGACGGTTGTTCAGAGCAAACTCAGCAAGAGGGAGAAATGAACACCAATCCTGCTGGTTCTCTTCCACAAAACAGCGCAAATATGTCTCCAGATTCTGATTGAGGCGCTCAGTCTGACCATTCGACTGCGGGTGAAAAGCAGAAGAGAAGGACAGCCGAACCCCCAGGCGAGAACAGAAAGCCTTCCAGAACCTGGACACAAACTGCGTGCCTCTATCGGAAACAATATCAGAGGGAATGCCGTGCAATTTAACAATATGGTCGACAAAAGCTTGCGCCAACGTTTTAGCATTGGGTATACCAGGGAAAGGTACGAAATGAGCCATCTTGCTAAAACGGTCCACCACCACCAGGATCACCGACTTCCCCGAGGAACGAGGAAGATCCGTGATAAAGTCCATGGACAGGTGTGTCCAAGGACGGGAAGGTATGGGTAATGGGAGAAGGGAACCTGAAGGCCGTGAACGAGGGACCTTAGCGCGAGCGCACGTCTCACAAGCAGCCACAAAACCCTCCACCGACTTACGAAGAGCCGGCCACCAAAATCTCTGAGTAATGAGATCTACCGTGGCTCTACTCCCGGGGTGACCAGCAAGAACCGTATCATGATGCTCCTTGAAGAGTTTGTGACGTAGCTCAGGAGGCACGAACAACTTCCCAGAAGGACAACGGGCAGGTGCCTCAGTCTGGGCAGCCTGGACCTCGGCCTCCAAATCGGAATATAGAGCAGAAACAACTACCCCCTCCGCCAAAATGGGACCCGGGTCCTCGGAGTTTCCTCCTCCCGGAAAACAGCGAGAGAGAGCATCAGCCTTCACATTTTTGATCCCAGGTCGGAATGTAACGACAAAATTGAATCTGGAGAAGAACAGAGACCATCTGGCCTGTCTCGGATTCATACGCCTGGCCGACTCCAAGTATGCCAGATTCTTATGGTCGGTAAAAACGGTGATAGGGTGCCTGGCCCCCTCCAACCAATGGCGCCATTCCTCGAAAGCCAACTTGATGGCCAACAACTCCCTATCTCCCACATCATAGTTTCTCTCTGCCGGGTAGAGTTTTTTAGAGAAAAAGCCACAGGGTCGCCATTTGGCAGGAGAAGGGCCCTGGGACAAAACTGCACCCACACCCACCTCGGAAGCATCCACCTCAACAATAAAAGGTAAGGAAACATCCGGATGCACAAAGACGGGAGCAGATGCAAAACTCTCTTTAATCTTAGAAAAGGCTGCAAGCGCCTCTTCCGACCAAGAGGAAAAATCCGCCCCCTTTTTTGTCATGTCAGTAAGGGGTTTGACAACAGAGGAATAATTCAAAATGAACTGTAATAGTTCGCAAAACCCAGAAAGCGCATCAATGCCTTCTGATTCTCAGGAAGCTCCCACTCAAGTACAGCACGGACCTTCTCCGGATCCATGCGAAAACCAGAAGCAGAGAGGAGAAAACCCAGAAATTGAATCTCCGATACCATAAAAAGACATTTCTCCAGCTTGGCATACAATTTATTTTCCCGCAGAATCTGCAGAACCTGAAAAAGATGATCCTGATGGGTCTGAATATCAGGGGAAAAAATCAAAATATCATCAAGATACACCAATACAAATTTCCCCATTAAATGGTAGAAAATACTGTTAACAAAATGCTGAAAGACGGCCGGAGCATTCATCAGGCCGAAAGGCATAACGAGATTCTCGAAATGCCCGTTAGGGGTATTAAAGGCCGTTTTCCATTCATCCCCCTCTCTGACCCTGACCAGGTTGTACGCGCCTCTCAAATCCAATTTGGAAAACACCTTGGCCCCAACAATTTGGTTGAGAAGGTCCGGGATCAGAGGAAGGGGATAGGGATCGCGAATCGTGATACGGTTCAGCTCCCTAAAATCTAGGCAAGGTCTCAGAGAGCCATCTTTTTTTTTAACAAAAAAAAAACCCGCGGCCACAGGTGACTTTGAGGGACGAATATGCCCCTTATCGAGACTCTCGGAGATATAAGTTCGCATTGCGATTCTTTCCGGTTGTGAGAGATTGTAGAGGCGTGCTTTTGGCAGCTTGGCGCCGGGAATGAGGTTAATGGGACAGTCAAACTCCCGGTGAGGAGGTAGCTCCTGAACACCGCTCTCGGAAAACACGTCCGAGAAATCAGAGAGAAATGATGGCACAGTTTTAGTAGACACCTCTGCAAAAGTCGCTGTGAGACAATTCTCTCTACAAAAGTCACTCCACTCATTTATTTGCCTTCCTTGCCAATCAATAGTGGGGTTATGTCTAGTGAGCCAGGGTAACCCCAAAACTAGAGGAGAAGGCAATCCGTTAAGGACAAAACAAGATATATCCTCCACATGAGTGTCACCTACAGCTAGCCGGATATTGTGAACAATGCCCTTCAAAGATCTCTGTGAGAGTGGAGCAGAGTCAATAGCAAAAACAGGTATATCCTTTTCTAATGTGCAAACCTGAAAACCATGCATGGCTACAAATTGAGTGTCAATAAGATTGACGGCCGCTCCACTATCGACAAAAATCTCACAAGAAATGACCTTGCTCTCTAGCGCCACCCTGGAAGACAGGAGAAAACGGGAACTGCAGATCAGAGGAAAAGCATCAATTCCTACATCAACTTTGCCCAAAGTAGCAGATGAAGCAGAATTTGATGATTTACCTTTTGAGGTTTTTCTCTTATTATCGCTCTTAGTACAGTTCAAGAATCTCCTAGACGGACAAACATTTGCCAAATGACCTATGCCCCCACAACAAAAAAACACCATACTCTGAGGACTAAATCCTCTTTTATCAGGGGCAAGTCGACCTAGCTGCATGGGCTCCTCCTCAGAGGGGAGCGAGACAGGATGAGGCCCCTGCACACTGAATGAGTCAGCACCATTGCCCCTAGACTGACAATGGCTGGACAGAGAGGTCTTGTTTCCTTCTCTTAGACGCCTGTCAAGGCGTACCGCCAATGACATGGCAGACTCTAAGGACGTTGGTCTCTCATGGAAAGCAAACGCATCTTTCAATCTCTCTGAGAGACCATAACAGAACTGACTCCGGAGTGCAGCATCATTCCAACCTGAATCAGCTGCCCATCTCCGAAATTCAGAACAATAAAGCTCCACAGACAGTTTGTTCTGGCATAAAACACGTAAGTTAGATTCGGCCAGAGCAACACGATCCGGGTCATCATATATCTGCCCCAGGGCCACGAAAAATCTTTCCACGGATCGAAGGGAGGGATCCCCTGATGGCAGCGAAAAAGCCCAAGTCTGAGCATTACCCCTGAGCAGGGAGATGACAATCCTCACCCTCTGCTCCTCCTTACCAGAGGAGTGGGGACACAAGCAAAAATGGAGTTTGCATGCCTCTCTGAAGCGAACAAAATTCTCACTGCCCCCGGAGAACGTTTCCGGAAGTGAGACCTTTGGCTCGCAACAGACTCCATGAGCCGGAGCAGAGCCCAATGCTTGAAGCTGAGTCATAGATTGACGGAGATCCGCTACTTCCAAAGAAAGACCCTGCATGCGGTCAACCAGGCCAGAAAGCGGATCCATGTCAAAAAAGGACGGTTTTGGTGGATTATAATGTCACGGCTGTATGTGAGCAACAATAGTATACACAGTAAAAGAGCTACTGACCGGACCCAAACTAGGGAGGATAAAGGGTGACCCCTGTCAGACCCTCAAAGCTCTCCCTATGCTGCTAAAGCACATGCCCGGATCCAAATGGCGGAACGAGGCATGCCCACGTACCTAAGACTAATGACCACTGTAACCCCTACAATAGTGGAAGGGGCACGGCCACCGGTGCCCTGCTCAGTATATGGAGGGAACCGTGGCCACCTCAGATCCAGTCAGAAAATAACCAGGTACACAACAATGTCTGCACACTTAGCTGAAGGTGCTGCAGCCGCAGAGAAGACGGATCCAAGGACAGCTGGCAATATCCAGAGTGCTTGCTGCAGCAGAACACAGAACAGAACTGATAGCTACAAGTGAAGATACTCAAGCAAGAGCTACAACTGAAATGAGAAATATAATCCACGCCCTACAATAGGAGGAGGGGTGATTTAAAGGCAGGGAAATCAACCGCAGGAGGAACAGCTGGGAGGAAGGAAACAGAAAGTAAAGACTCCATCACAGGGGCGGAGAAACAGAGCAGTGAGAACTCCTCCAAGCTCTAGTAGTGTGTAACGGTCACGTACACACACACACAGGGGGGAGGGAAGTGACCACTGCGCTCCACCCTCACCCCTGGCCCTGCCTACTTGCCTCGCGAGTCCTAATGACAGGGGACAACTGGACGGCAATCCATAGCTTGGAATAAGTGCAGGGATGACAGACAGACAAACAACAGAATGTGAACGGACCGAGTCAATACCAGGAAATCTACAAAGTACAAATGGAGCAAGCAGAGAATAGTCAGGAGAAGCCGGGGTCATAAATACCAGGAGAGTCGTGAAGTACCAAAAGGAGTCAGCAGAGGATCGTCAGGAGTTCAGCAGGGGGTCAGTACGCCAGGAAAGACAAAATCGCAGGTGGAACCTAAATTAACAGGCAACCTGTGGCCAGCAGGCTGTCTGTATTTATAGTGGTGAGTGAGGGTCATGTGACGTGGCCAGCGTCACATGACCGATAGACCAACCAGTCGAGCACCGAGTGATCAGCTCGGCACTCAAGGCAGACTAGGAGCAGGGAGCCACCCAGCTAGTAAAGCCGCCCTGGGAATGAGGTCAAACACAGATCCTCATTCCCAAAGCTAAGCAACAGGTCTGCGGGCAATGGGGGACCGAGTGCACCCTCGGAACCCCGTTACATAGTGACATCATCACAGGGGTGGAGAAACAGAGCTGTGAGAACGTCTCAAAGCTCTGGTAGTGACACCTAGGCTGCAAAAAAGTGTCACACATGTGGTATCTCCGTACTCAGGAGAAGTTGGGCAATGTGTTTTGGGGTGTCATTTTATATATACCCATGCTGGGTGAGAGAAATATCTTGGCAAAAGACAACTTTTCCCATTTTTTTATACAAAGTTGGCATTTGACCAAGATATTTATCTCACCCAGCATGGGTATATGTAAAATATATGTAAGAAACTAAGAATATATGTAAGAAACTACACCCCTCAAGGTATTCAAAACAGATTTTACAAACGTTGTTAACCGTCGTTAACCTAATATGTATACTTTTTTTTATTTATGTAAGTCTTACACAATGATTTCATTTTTGAAGCAAAAAAAATCATGTTTTAGTGTTTCCATAGTCTGAGAGCCATAATTTTTTCCGTTTTTGGGCGATTACTTTGGGTAGGGTATGATTTTTGCGGGATTAGATGACGGTTTTATTGGCACTATTTTGGGGTGCGTGTGACTTTTTGATCGCTTACTATTACACTTTTTGTTATGTAAGGTGCCAAAAAATGGTTTATCTAGCACAGTTTTTATTTTTTATTTTTTACGGTGTTTATCTGAGGGGTTAGGTCATGTGATAGGTTTATAGAGCCGGTCGATACGAACGCGGCGATACCTAATATGTATACTCCCCCCCCCCCCCCCTATTTTTTACCAATTTATTTTTACTTTATTTGGGGAAATTGACGTTTTTGTTTATTTTTACTTTAAACTTTAAATTTTGGGGGGAAAAACTTTATTTTTTCAACTTTTTTTCACTTAATTTTTTGTCCCACTTTGGGACTTGAACTTTTGGGGGTCTAATCCTCTACAATGCATTCCAATACTTCTGTATTGGAATGCATTGGCTGTATGAGTAATACTGTGTATTACTCATACAGATTCCGGGGCCTGTGAGATCCAAGGGGCTGGATCTCACAGGCGCGGCACCGGAAGGCAGCACGATGCCTTCCTTAGACATCGCGCTGCCTTCCATGCCATCGGGTCTCCCCTACAGCCGCATGGGGACCCGATGGCAGAGCTCGCCTGTAACGGTCGCGTACACACACACACAGGGGGGAGGGAAGTGACCACTGCGCTCCACCCTTACCCCTGGCCCTGCCTACTTGCCTCGCGAGTCCTAATGACAGGGGACAACTGGACGGCAATCCCTAACTTGGAATAAGTGCAGGGATGACAGACAGGCAAACAACAGGACGTGAACGGACCGAGTCAATACCAGGAAAGCTGCAAAGTACAAATGGAGCAAGCAGAGAATTGTCAGGAGAAGCCGGGGTCATAAATACCAGGAGAGCAGAGAAGTACAAGAGGAGTCCTAAGAGAGTAGTCAGGTGGGAGCCGAGGTCACAATACCAGGACGGATGCGCAGTACAGGAGGAGCAGACAAAAGGATGGTCAGGGAACAGGATCAGGTAAGTATTCAGCAGTCCAACAAATAGCCAGGAACCTAGAAATTAACAGGCAACCTGTAGCCAACAGGCTGCCTGTATTTATAGTGGGGAGTGAGGGTCATGTGACGTGGCCAGCGTCACATGACCGACAGACCAACCAGTCGAGCACCGAGTGATCAGCTCGGCGCTCAAGGCAGACTAGGAGCAGGGAGCCACCCAGCTAGTAAAGCCGCCCTGGGAATGAGGTCAAACACAGAACCTCATTCCAAAAGCTAAGCAACAGGTCTGCGGGCAATGGGGGACCGAGTGCACCTTCGGAACCCCGTGACAGTACCCCCCCTTTTACGAGGGGCCACCGGACCCAAGACTTCAGGCGATGGCTTTTCAGGGTGTTCTAAATGAAATTTACGAACAAGTCTAGGAGCATGAACCTCCCTGGCAGGTACCCAAGATCTCTCTACAGGTCAATACCCCTTCCAGTGAATCAGGTACTGCAAGGAATTACGCACCTTCCTGACATCCACTATTTTATACACCACATACTCGACAGCATCATTAACAAGAACCGGCGGAGGCGAGGCTTTTGATGGTACTACCGGTTCAAAATATTTTTTAAGCAGAGATTTATGGAACACATTATGAATGTGGAATGACTCAGGCAGCTCCAACCTAAAAGATACCGGGTTAATCACTTCCGTGATCTTATATGGTCCAATAAAACGAGGAGCAAATTTTTTAGAAGTTACCTTGAGAGATAGATTCTTGGAGGACAACCATACTTTATCCCCAACCTGAAAGTTTACCCCCCTTAAACGTCTCCTATCGGCCTTGAGTTTTTGAGAACATTTAGCCTTTTCTAGGTTCGATTGAACCCGGGCCCAAACTGTGCACAGTTCGGAGGAGAGTTTATCTGCTTCAGGGTTAGAGGAGGCGATGGACGACCCAGAATGAAAACGGGGATGTAAACCATGGTTACAAAAGAAAGGGGAGACCCCAGCAGAAGAATTGACACGGTTATTCAAAGCAAATTCAGCCAATGGAAGGAATTTGACCCATAATTGCTGGTCATCAGCAACATACAACCTCAAGAATTGTTCCACAGACTGATTAAGGCGTTCAGTCTGCCCATTACTCTCAGGATGGTAGGAGGAAGAAAAAGACAATGAAATTTTACATCTTTGACAGAAGGCCCTCCAGAATTTGGACACAAACTGCACACCCCTGTCAGAAACAATATTTTCTGGGATGCCATGTAAACGAACAATCTCTCTCACAAAAATAGACGCCAGGGTTTTAGCATTCGGAAGTTTAGACAGGGGAATGAAATGAACCATCTTGCTAAACCTATCAACCACTACCCAAACCACAGTCTTACCCTCTGCCAGCGGTAGGTCAGTTATAAAGTCCATCGAGATATGGGACCAGGGTCTACTGTGAATGGGTAGGGGTCGTAGGTTACCAGCAGGGCGAGTCCTAGGTGTCTTGGACTTGGCACAAACCTCACAGGCTGACACATAGGATTTGACATCCCTAGTTAGAGTGGGCCACCAATAAGATCTAGAAACCAGATCCTTAGTGCCCTCAACACCCGGATGTCCACAAAAGGCAGAATCGTGACACTCACCCAACAGCTGGAGACGAAATTGTACGGGAACAAACAACTTATCTGTTGGGGTGGATACCGGTGCCAGATGTTGTTCAGACCTAATGCGAGCCGAGATATCCTGGGTAAGAGCTGCTAAGAAGATTTTTGCTGGTAGGATGGATTCAGGTGGTACCTCAGTAGGTTGAAAAGCCTGGAAGCTCCGAGATAATGCGTCCGCCTTCACATTTTTACTTCCCGGCCTGAACGTGATGGAAAAATCAAAACGAGTAAAAAACTGAGCCCATCTGGCTTGACGGGGATTCAACCTCTTAGCAGACTCGAGAAACATAAGGTTTTTATGGTCAGTGACAACAGTTACACAATGTCTTGCCCCCTCCAGGAAATGCCTCCACTCCTCAAATGCCCATTTAATGGCCAGCAGCTCCCTATTCCCTATGTCGTAGTTTCTCTCCGTGGGAGAGAATTTCCTGGAGAAGAAGGCACATGGTCTCAGATTTGTGAGGCTAGCAGGACCTTGTGAAAGGACTGCTCCTAAGCCGTCCTCGGACGCATCCACCTCCACAATAAAAGCTTTCTCCTGATCAGGCTGGATCAGAATGGGAGCGCTACTGAAAGCCTTTTTTAATTTTTCAAATGAAGAAATGGCCTCAGTAGACCAATTCTCCAAATCCGCCCCTTTCTTAGTAAGGTCGGTCAACGGTTTAGCAATTACGGAAAAATTCATAATAAATTTACGATAGTAATTGGCGAAACCTAAGAACCGTTGTAAGGCCTTTAAGGATGAACGTCTTACCCATTCCTTAATTGCTAGTACCTTACCAGGATCCATCTTGAAGGCGTGAGGAGTCAGAACATGCCCTAGAAACAGAATCTCCTGTACACCAAAGACACATTTCTCTTGTTTAGCGGATAGCTGATTCTCCCTCAACACCTCTAATACTTGTTTAACATGAGACACAAGGGATTCGAAGTCAGGAGAGAATATCAAAATGTCGTCAAGATAGACAATAACAAATTTACCTAAGTACTCCCTAAGAATGTCATTCATGAAGTTTTGGAACACAGCTGGGTTAGGCTGAGTCCAAAAGGCATCACTTGATATTCAAAGTGTCCTACCGGAGTATTGAACGCCGTCTTCCATTCGTCTCCCTCCTTGATTCGGATTAGATTGTATGCCCCTTTCAGGTCAATTTTGGAAAACCAGGTTGCCCCCAGAACCTGGTTAAATAAATCCGGAATTAATGGGAGGGAGTATCTATTCTGGACAGTGATTTTATTTAATCTCCGGTAATCGATACATGGCCTAAGACCACGATCTTTTTTCTTAACGAAGAAAAACCCCGCCCCCATAGGAGAGACAGAAGGTCTAATATGCCCTTTACCAAGGCTCTCCTTAATATAATCTTCCATGGCCTTGCGTTCGCGCATAGAAAGATTATAAATTCGTCCTTTAGGAAACTTGGCCCCCTCTATTAGCTCTATGGTACAATCATAAGGTCTATGGGGGGGTAGAACCTCCGGGGTTGGTGATGAGAATACATCCGAATATTCTCTAACAACAGAGGGTAAAGTATCTGACTTTACTGAGACCCCAGCCTGTACCACGGACAAGCACGAGTCACACTTAGGCCCCCATCTCACCAACTCCCCATTGGACCAATCTATAGTGGGGTTATGTAGTCGGAGCCAAGGCAACCCTAGTACCACCTCAGCAGGTAGGTTCTCCAGGACTAGAAGCGAACATCTCTCTGAGTGGCACACACCCACGGTTAGAGAAATCTCCGAGGTACATAAGCTCACCGTACCACCAATAAGAGGAGTAGCATCAATAGCCATGACATGGATAGGAGTTGGTAAGGCAAACATAGGAATACCCAATCTTACAGCATACTCAGAGTCAATAAAGCTAGCCGCTGAGCCAGAATCAATAAAGGCCTTACCCGGCCATTTATCTACTACCAGAGAAATCGTAATGGGTACTGAAAGCTTACATTTAGAAAATTCAGGGTGTACCTGGTCTTTAGGTTGCCTTGTCTTAGGAGACTTGACAGAGAGGACCTTCTTAGGACACTGGTTGATCCAATGGTCAGGATCTCCACAGTAAAAGCATTCTCCACGTCTGCGGCGAAGATTCCCTCGGGTCATACCAACCTGCATGGGTTCCTAGGTGGAGACCTCAGCATTGTCTCTGGGATAGGCCTCTGGCTGGACCACCATCTGGGAAGAGAACTGTTGTTCCTGTCGTCTCTCCCTAACCCGTCGGTCAAGTCGGACAACAAGGGTCATCATCTCCTCTAAGGTCTCTGGAAGTTGATAACTGACCAGAAGATCCTTTAATTTATCAGACAGACCTGACCTGAACTGACTCTACAGGGCTGGTTTGTTCCATCCTGAGGGGACACACCACCTTCTGAATTGGGTGCAATAATCCTCCGCTGGTAAATTGCCCTGAACCAGTGCCTTTAGAGCCGTCTCGGCTACTAGAGCCCTGTCTGGTTCATCATAGAGGGTACCCAAGGCCTGAAAGAACCCCTCCACAGAATATAAACAACTGGTGCCAGCAGGTAAAGAGAACGCCCAGTCCTGGGGACCACCCTGTAATCGGGAAATGATAATGCCCACGCGTTGACTCTCGAGGCCAGAGGACAAGGGGCGCAAACGGAAGTAAAGTTTGCAACTCTCCTTAAAAGAGAGAAACTTCCTCCGGTTTCCAGAAAAGGGTTCTGGGAGCTTAATCTGGGGCTCAAAATGCGGACTGGAGGCCTGAGGAGTGGAAGAACCTTGCCCTAACTCAAAAGAACTGAGTTTTTCCCCTAACTCCTGCACCCTCTGCGTCAGATTAGAGACATGGTCAGTCAGGGTCACCAGAGGATTCATAATACAGTGGTTATTGGGCCTGTTAATCTGTAACGGTCGCGTACACACACACACACAGGGGGGAGGGAAGTGACCACTGCGCTCCACCCTTACCCCTGGCCCTGCCTACTTGCCTCGCGAGTCCTAATGACAGGGGACAACTGGACGGCAATCCCTAACTTGGAATAAGTGCAGGGATGACAGACAGACAAACAACAGGACGTGAACGGAGTCAATACCAGGAAAGCTGCAAAGTACAAATGGAGCAAGCAGAGAATTGTCAGGAGAAGCCGGGGTCATAAATACCAGGAGAGCAGAGAAGTACAAGAGGAGTCCTAAGAGAGTAGTCAGGTGGGAGCCGAGGTCACAATACCAGGACGGATGCGCAGTACAGGAGGAGCAGACAAAAGGATGGTCAGGGAACAGGATAAGGTAAGTATTCAGCAGTCCAACAAATAGCCAGGAACCTAGAAATTAACAGGCAACCTGTAGCCAGCAGGCTGCCTGTATTTATAGTGGGGAGTGAGGGTCATGTGACGTGGCCAGCGTCACATGACCGACAGACCAACCAGTCGAGCACCGAGTGATCAGCTCGGCGCTCAAGGCAGACTAGGAGCAGGGAGCCACCCAGCTAGTAAAGCCGCCCTGGGAATGAGGTCAAACACAGAACCTCATTCCAAAAGCTAAGCAACAGGTCTGCGGGCAATGGGGGACCGAGTGCACCTTCGGAACCCCGTGCGCGGCAGTGATTGGAAATACACATGTACACCCTGTGTCCTTAAGTACCAGGACATAAGGGCGTACATGTACGCCCTGTGTCCTTAAGAGGTTAATGGTGGGTGATTTTCATCAAGAATCTATTTTGTGTTTTGTTCTAGAGGGTCTGCCTGCTCCCTTGGTGCTAGGTTTACCATGGTTAAGCAAACATAATCCTTTTGATTGGCAAGCGAGACAGATTATTGATTGGAGTGATTATTGCATAGACAACTGTCTTAGCACGTCGCTTTCGGTTGTAACCACTAAAGTTATACCTTCGTTTATTTCAGATTTTTCTGATGTATTCTCTGAAAGTGGAGACCAGGAGCTGTACCTCCACATCGGGAGTATGATTGCCCCATCAACCTTATTCCCGGAGCTAGGTTGCCCAAGTTTCGGTTGTATAATCTTTCTGAATCCAAAAGAGTAGCCATGCGAGGATATATCACAGATTGTTTGGCTAAAGGTCATATTAGACCATCCACATCTCCAGTGGATGCAGGTTTCTTCTCTGTAAAAAAAGGACGGAACCCTTAGGCCATGTTTGGACTTCCATGAGCTTAAACGCATTACTGTCCGTGATCTTTATCCCCTTCCTTTGATCCCGGATTTGTTCAATCAGATTGTCGGTGCCAAGGTGTTCTCTAAATTGGATTTGAAAGGGGGCATATAATCTGGTAAGAATCAAGGAGGAGGATGAATGGAAGACAGCCTTTAATACCCCTGAAGGTCATTTTGAGAATGTGGTCATGCGTTTTGGGTTGACCAATGTTCCTGTAGTTTTCCAACATTTCATTAATGACATGTTTTATCATCTGGTGGGCAGATTTGTTGTGCTATATCTGGATGATATTCTGATCTATTCTCCTGACATGGAAACTCATCCAGGATCATGTCAGACAAGTGTTACAGATCCTAAGAGAGAATACATTTTATGCTAAGATGGAGAATTGTGTATTTGCAGTTCCAGAAGTGCAATTTCTGGGTTACCTACTCTCATCTTTGGGTGTTCGTATGGATCCGGAGAAAGTCCGTGCTGTGTTGCACTAGGATCGACCCGAAAATCCGAAAGCGCTCATGCGATTTTTGGGGTTCACCAACTACTACCATAGTAATTTATCTTGAATTATTCGACTGTTGTTAAACCATTAACAGACATGACTAAGAAAGGTGCAGATTTCTCAGTCAAGTCTGGGGAGGCATTACATGCCTTTTCAGCAGTGGAGTGTTTTGCTTTTGCTCCTATACTGGTGCAACCTGATGTGTCACAGCCATTCATTATGTAAGTTGACGCATCTGAGGTAGGGGTTGGAGCAGTCTTGTCGCAAGGTTCTTCACCTAGTAAATGGCTTCCATGTGCATTCTTCTCTAAGAAACTCTCGGCTACTGAATTATGACATAGGCAATAGAGAATTACTGGCCATCAAGTTGGCTTTTGAGGAATGGTGGCATTTTTTTGAAGGAGTGATGCATCCCAGGGCTTCCCTTAGGTGTTCAGGTGCCCTGTGCGAGCTAATCTTGTGGCCCCCCCCCCCCCCTTCCCCCAGGGTCACCTAAACATACACAAAGAGGAAAACAATCTTTTCAACAAACAGTTTTTTTTTATTACAGATAATTTAAGTGCAAGTGCAAACAAGTACAATCATACCCAGTGTCACCCATAGCCAGTCTCCTGCCCCCCTTAATCATACCCTGTCACCTTTGCCCAGTCCCCTGCCCCCCTTAATCATACCCAGTGTCACCCAGAGCCAGTCCCCTGCCCCCTTAATCATACCCTGTCACCTTTACCCAGTCCCCTGCCATTCTTAATCATACCCAGTGTCGCCCTTACCCAGTCCCCTGCCCCCTCAATTAGACCCTGCCCCCCTTAAATTAAGGGTGACAGACACTGGGTATGATTAAGGGGGCAGGGGACTGGATAAGGTTGACACTGGGTATGATTAAGGGGGGCAGGGGACTGGGTAAAGGTGACAGGGTATGATTAAGGGGGGCAGGGGACTGGCTCTGGGTGACACTGGGTATGATTAAGGGGGCAGGGTCTAATTGAGGGGGCAGGGGACTGGGTAAGGGTGACACTGGGTATGATTAAGAAGGGCATGGGACTGGGTAAAGGTGACAGGGTATGATTAAGTGGGGCAGGGGACTGGCTCTGGGTGACACTGGGTATGATAAAGGGGGGGTATGGGACTGGGTAAAGGTGACAGGGTATGATTAAGGGGGACAGGGGACTGGCTCTGGGTGACACTGGGTATGATTAAGGGGGGCAGGGGACTGGGCAAAGGTGACATGGTATGATTAAGGGGGCAGGGGACTGGCTATGGGTGACACTGAGTATGATTAAGGGCCTTAATCATACCCAGTGTCACCCATAGCCAGTCTCCCCCCCCCCCCCTTAATCATACCCTGTCACCTTTACCCAGTCCTCTGCCCCCCTTAATCATACCCAGTGTCAACCAAAGCCAGTCCCCTGCCCCTTAATCATACCCAGTGTCACCCTTTATCCAGTCCCGGCCCCTTAATCATACCCAGTGTCTGTCACCCTTATCCAGTCCCCTGCCCCCCTTAATTAGACCCTGCCCCCATTTAATGAAATATATTTGGTAAAATAAAAAAAAATAAAAAAATAAGAACAGGTACTCCCTATTTGAAGTCTTCTGCTCCCTCCCTGTCTGCAGAGCACCGGCCGCCGTCCTCACACATTGAGCGGATCCTTCCGCGGCTCTCTGTGAAGGTGCAGCACTTGGACGCTGCGCCTGCGCCCCTAAGCTCCTCCTCCGCACAGCTCGCA
This sequence comes from Bufo bufo, assembly GCF_905171765.1. Taxonomy (NCBI): domain Eukaryota; kingdom Metazoa; phylum Chordata; class Amphibia; order Anura; family Bufonidae; genus Bufo; species Bufo bufo. Next base: position 285,853,157 of record NC_053393.1, read on the forward strand.
CACACCAAAGGCCGGCCCTGATGCATCCTATTACGGTAATTACTGATCATAAGAATCTGACTTACTTACCTGAACCCTATCTGAACCCAAGGCAGGCCAGATGGTAGTTGTTTTTTACCAGATTTAATTTAATTGTCATCTATCGCCCTGGGATTAAGAACGTCAAGGCGGACCCCATGCCGCGTAGCTTTCCTGAGGAAGGGGGATTCGGAAGATCTTGTCTGAAGGGATAGTGATATCTGCCCTTCACCCTGATCTCGAGGCAGAGGTGTTGGAGGCCCAGGGAGATGCATCGGATTCTTGTCCTCCGGGAAAGTTGTTTGTTCCTTCAGAATTACGGCACAAGGTATTCGAGGAACATCACTGTACTGTTCTTACAGGACACCCTGGTAGCAGATCCACGGTCGATCTCATCTCTCGTAGATTCTGGTGACCGGGGTTGCGTAAATGTGTGGAGGGCTATGTGTCAGCCTGTAGTACTTGTGCACATGCTAAGGTGACACATACTCTGCCTTCAGGATCTCATTTCCGTTGTCCATCCTGTCCAGAACTTGGACTTATTTGTCCATGGACTTTATCACAGATTTGCCGAATTCCTCATGAAAAACTGTGATTCTGGTGGTTGTTGATCGCTTCAGTAAAATGTTGCACTTTATAGCATTACCAGGGATACCTAATGCTAAAACTCTCGCACTAGAGTTTGTTGAGAACATCGTGAAGCTACATGGTATTCCCTCTGATGTGGTGTCTGATAGGGGGACTTAGTTTGTTTCCAGATTCTGGAAGGCATTCTAGACTCGCCTGGGGGTACAATTATCCTTCTCTTTTGCCTTTCACCCTCAGTTGAACGGACAGACTGAGCACACTAACCAGAATCTGGAGACTTATCTGAGATGTTTTGTCTCAGAGAATCAGGAGGAGTGGTCTTCTTTTTTGTCTTTGGCCGAGTTCGCCGTAAATAACCGTAGGCAGGAGTCCACTGATAAGTCGCCGTTTTTTGGGGCATATGGGTTTCATCCGTAGTTTGGCACATTTTCTGATACTGAGACTTCTGGTATACCAAAAGAGGAAAGATTTTCCTCTTCCTTGTCATCTATTTGGTTGAAAATTTTAAATAATGGGCAAGAAGTATAAACGTATGGCTGACAAAAGACGTATGAGTGGTCCGGACCTGAGAGTGGGTGATTCTGTGTGGCTGTCCACTAGAAACATTAAGTTGAAAGTACCTTCTTTGACGTTGGGCCCAAGATTTATTGGTCCATATAAGATCTCTGCTATTATTAACCCGTAGCCTTTCGTCTTGAACTTCCGAAGGCTTTAAAGATTCATAATGTGTTCCACAAATCATTACTGAAGAGATATGTTGAACCTGCTGAACCATCCTCCCTGCCACCCCCTCCTGTCATGGTGGATGGTAATCTCGAATTTCAGATCGCCAGGATAGTGGACTCCCGAATTCTTCGTAGATCCCTCCAGTATCTCGTTCACTGGAAGGGTTACGGTCCAGAGGAGAGAATGTGGGTTCCAGCAGCTGACGTTAATGCCAGTCGCCTTGTGAAAGCCTTTCACAGGGCTAATCCGGATAAGATCGGTCCTGGGTGTCCGGAGGTCACCCGTAGAAGGGGGGTTACTGTCACAGGACCTTCTGTGACAGAGGTTAGAAGATCAGAGAGATTGGCTGCATGTGAGGTTATCTGACAGTTTCTTGATTCTCAGTGTTGTGGTTTGGTAATGACGACACCTATTGTCAGGTGCAGCTGGCAGGTCATTACTGCTTCCCAATTTAGTTTGATTTCACACTTTATATCATGCAGTTGATATTCTCTGCTTGGATTTGGAAGAGTTGGTGTGTGGATCTTACTTGTGTTCCTGCTCATCCATTTTCTATAAGATAAGTTGTACTGATCTTTGTATTTGGTTGTTCCCTTGTGCTTGTTGTTACTAGTGTTGAGCGCGAATATTCGAATTGCGAATTTTTTTCTCGAATATCGCAATTTCGAGATTTCGCGAATATTTAGAATATCGTTCTATATATTCGCGAAATAGAATATTCGTTTTTTTTTCTTTTTTTTTTTATTATATTTTTTTCTTTCCCACTTCCCTAAAGTTGTTCTTACCTGTCCTTTGGATTCCTGGCTTCCTGGCTGCTCCAGTCAGTGGCGTTTTCAACTTACTGCTATATTCCATATTAGCTAAATTAAAATCTAATCTATATGTGTATTTTACGAAATTTCGCAATAGTCGCAATTGCGATGCGATTAATATAACACGAAATATTCGCATGAAGATTTCAACTTAGCACTGCTATACTCCATATTCTAGCCTAATATGGAATATAGCTGTGCTAAGTTAGCACTGCTATATTCCATATTAGGCTAGAATATGGAGTATAGCTGTGCTAAGTTGAAATCTTCATGCGAATATTTCGTGTTATATTAGTCGCATCGCAATTTCGACTTTTTCAAATGTTCTTAATATTGCTCTAACTTCGTCTTTTAGAAATTTCGTAATATTGCTCTAACTTCGTCTCTTAGAATATTACGAATATTCTAAAAGACGAAGTTAGAGCAATATTACGAAATTTCGTAAAATACACATATAGATTGTAATTTAGCTAATATAGTGCTATAATCCCTTTTTTTTCCTGTAATTTTTTTTGCCTCTTCTGAACTTAAGTTTTGTAAAATATGTACACTATTAAAAATTATTACTATAGCAGTATATTAGCTTAAATACAATCTATGTGTATTTTACGAAATTTCGTAATATTGCTCTAACTTCATCTTTTAGAATATTACGAATATTCTAAAAGACGAAGTTAGAGCAATATTAAGAACATTTGCAAAAGTCGAAATTGCGATGCGAGTAATATAACACGAAATAGTCGCATGAAGATTTCAACTTAGCACAGCTATATTCCATATTCTAGCCTAATATGGAATATAGCAGTGCTAACTTAACACAGCTATATTCCATATTAGGCTAGAATATGGAATATAGCAGTGCTAAGTTTAAATCTTCATGCGACTATTTCGTGTTATATTACTCGCATCGCAATTTCGACTTTTGCAAATGTTCTTAATATTGCTCTAACTTCGTCTTTTAGAATATTCGTAATATTCTAAGAGACGGTTAGAGCAATATTACGAAATTTCGTAAAATACACATATTAGCCTAGCCATAGTCATTAGCATAGGAACGTTGCCTTATACTATCAAGATAAATTTTCGCAATATGCGAAAAAATAATTTCGCGATAATTGGAATAATTGCGAATATTCGATTTCGACGAATATAACACGAATATTCATGCGAATATTCGCGAAATATCGCGAAACCGAATATGGCACCTCCCGCTCATCACTAGTTGTTACTAGACTTCAGGGAGACGCTGGTTCGTTCATCTGGGAAGGAACCAGTAGTCTCATTCCCTTTCACTACCTCTAGGGTATCTCAGGGCTCCTAGGGATTAGGTTCCTTTCCCTTCTCCCGAGCCTTGAGGCCTTGCTTTTGTCCTCTCCCTTCTGTTGTCTTTCTGGTGTCCCACCTTTCCCCATTATTCGTGACACCCACATTTATTAAGCCACAAAGATCTATATATAATCTATGTAGAATATTAAATTGTATCACTACGTGATTAAAGTTATGTGATATTGAACTCAAATTCGCTAATATATTTCCCCATCCCTCTATTTGAATCCTTGGGCAATCAACTCCCCGGGCCCTTTGTCCTGGTGATTGGGTTTTATTAAATAGTTCCTTCAGTAAAAATGTATACAAATTTATACAAAGTCCTTTTAACGACTATTGTATGTGACAGCAGCAATATATATTTTTAGCGCATCCTGCGCTAAATACCATGTGATAGGTCGCTACGGACAGTTAAATTATTTGTGCTACATCGCCTGTGTAAAGTGTGCGCATCCCTAAAATATCAGTAACAATCAGTGTACCTTTTTCCGTAGACACTGTAAACAGTGACATTACCTGTGGTACCTGTCCTGTATAACGTTTCCTAATCAAAAATACCTTTGTAAATTTTTTTGCGCATACACTTCCAAATCCTACGCTACTGTACGTGTGACATACTTTCAAGCATATATCACATTTAAAATGAAGAAGGTGAGCAGTAAGGGACGGGGAAGTGGTTGTGATGCTGTTCTGTTGGTGCATGCAGAAGCCATTGCCCTGGGGCAGAGAAACTGTGCCTGCTGCCAGAGCACAAGAAAAACAATCAGGGTGACGCAGGACACCACTCTTGAAGTCAGACCAGTGCGACGAGGTGGTCAGTTAGATTGCAACAGATAATGCTTCCAGTCAGTTAAGCACCACCCTGTCTTCCACCAACATCGCGTAACATCACACATGCCCTGACCAACGCAGTTACTGGGGAGGTCCTCTTAACCACGGACACATGGACAAGTGCATTCAGCCAGGGACGCTACATTTCCCCGACGGCACACTGGGTGAATGTTGTGGAGGCCGGGAGCGAGTTGTACCCTGGGATGGCACAGGTGCTTCCAACGCCAAGGATTGCGGGCCCTACGTCGATCAGAGTTTCCGCCAGCACCTACGTTAGTGGCTCCAAACCCCACTTCTCCGCCTCCTCCTCCACTTCCACTTCCGATTTATGCACATGCAGCACCAGTCAGTCATCAGTCGGTAGCTGGAAGCAGTGTAGCACTGCAGTGGGGAAGTGGCAACAGGCCACGCAGAAACTGATATGATTAGGGGACAAACGGCACACCACCGCAGAGCTGTGGCAGGGGATAAGAGACCAGACTGAGCTGTGGCTCTCGCCACTCAACCTACAGCCAGGCATGGTTGTGTCTGATATTGGCCGTAACTTGGTGGCGGCTTTGGAGCTCGGCCAGCTCAGACACATCCCATGCCTAGCCCATGAGTTCAACCTTGTGGTTCAGCGGTTTCTCAAAACCTACCCCAATTTTCCTGAGCTACTGGTGAAGGTTCGCAGTGTGTGTGCACATTTCCACAAGTCATCGACAGCTTCAGCCGCTCTGTCAATGCTGCAGCAGCGCTTGAAATTGCCAGCTCACCGGCTGTTGTGCGACGTGAGCACGCGCTGGAACTCCACGTTCCACATGTTGGCCAGGCTTTGTGGGCAGCAGAGGGCAGTAGTAGAATACCAGCTGCAACATGGACATTGCCTTTCCAGTCAGCGAGGAGTGGGCATGGATGTCTGACCTCTGTGAGAAACTTTGAGGAATCAACACAGACGGTGAGCGGCAATAACGCTATTATCAGCATAACCATCCCACTTCTGTGTCTACTCAAACGCTCGCTGCTCACAATTAAGGACGATGCTTTGCATGTGGAAGAGGAGGAAATGGAGGAAGACATTACACAGGGTGATAGCCAGACCACCCTCAGTTCGTCTTCTCAGCGCGAATTGGACGATGAAGAGGAGGATGAGCAGGAGACGGTTGCCTCCGCTACAGAGGGTAGTGCCCATGGAAGTTTAATTCCATCTGTTCAGCATGGGTGGGCAGAAGAGGAGGAAGAGGATGAGGAGATTGAGAGTGATCCTCCTGATGATGACAGCAAAGTCTTGCCTGTTGGTACTCTGGCACACATGGCTGACTTTATGTTAGGCTGCCTTTCCCGTTACCCGCACGTTATATGCATTTTAGACAACACGGATTACTGGTTGTTCACCCTTCTCGACCCCTGCTACAAGAGAACTTATCATCTCTCATTCCTCTGGTGGAGAGGATGAGCAGAACGGTGCAATACCAGAAGATCCTTGTTGATAAAATGGCCAAAATTTTTGAGAATGACACAAATATTAGTTTTCAACAAAGTTTGCTGCTAAACTGCTTTTAGATCTTTGTTTCAATTGTTTCTGTGATGTAGTGAAATATAATTACACGCACTTCATACGTTTCAAAGGCTTTTATAGACAATTACATGACATTTATGCAAAGAGTCAGTATTTGCAGTGTTGGCCCTTCTTTTTCAGGAACTCTGCAATTCGACTGGGCATGCTCTCAATCAACTTCTGGGCCAATTCCTGACTGATAGCAACCCATTCTTTCATAATCACTTCTTGGAGTTTGTCAGAATTAGTGGGTTTTTGTTTGTCCACCCGCCTCTTGAGGATTGACCACAAGTTCTCAATGGGATTTAGATCTGGGGAGTTTCCAGGCCATGGACCCAAAATGTTAACGTTTTTGTCCCCAAGCCACTTAGTTATCACTTTTGCCTTATGGCACGGTGCTGGAAAATGCATTGTTCTTCACCAAACTGTTGTTGGATTGTTGGAAGAAGTTGCTGTTGGAGGGTGTTTTGGTACCATTCTTTATTCATGGCTGTGTTTTTGGGCAAAATTGTGAGTGAGCCCACTCCCTTGGATGAGAAGCAACCCCACACATGAATGGTCTCAGGATGCTTTACTGTTGGCATGACACAGGACTGATGGTAGCGCTCACCTTTTCTTCTCTGGACAAGCCTTTTTCCAGATGCACCAAACAATCGGAAAGAGGCTTCATCAGAGAATATGACTTTACCCCAGTCCTCAGCAGTCCATTCACCAAACTTTCTGCAGAAGATCAATCTGTCCCTGATGGGTTTTTTTGGAGAGAAGTGGCTTCTTTGCTGCCCTTCTTGACACCAGGCCATCTTCCAAAAGTCTTTGCCTCACTGTGCGTGCAGATGCGCTCACACCTGCCTGCTGCCATTCCTGAGCAAGCTCTGCACTGGTGGCACTCCAATCCCGCAGCTGAATCCTCTTTAGGAGACGATCCTGGCGCTTGCTGGGCTTTTTTTGACTCCCTGAAGCCTTCTTAACAAGAATTGAACCTCTTTCCTTGAAGTTCTTGATGATCTTATAAATTGTTGATTGAGGTGCAATCTTAGTAGCCACAATATCCTTGCCTGTGAAGCCATTTTTATGCAACGCAATGATGGCTGCACGCGTTTCTTTGCAGGTCACCATGGTTAGCAATGGAAGAACAATGATTTCAAGCATCACCCTCCTTTTAACATGTCAAGTCTGCCATTTTAACCCAATCAGCCTGACATAATGATCTCCAGCCTTGTGCTCGTCAACATTCTCACCTGAGACGATTACTGAAATGATCTCAGCAGGTCCTTTAATGACAGCAATGAAATGCAGTGGAAAGTTTTTTTTTGGGATTAAGTAAATTTTCATGGCAAAGAAGGACTATGCAATTCATCTGATCACTCTTCATAACATTCTGGAGTATATGTAAATTGCTATTATAAAAACTTAAGCAGCAACTTTTCCAATTTCCAATATTTATGTAATTCTCAAAACTTTTGGTCACGACTGTACATAGCAGACCGTGTCAGCGTCCTCAATGATCCCTCAGGGCCTTACAACTACTGGTTGTCCAAGGTGGACACGTGACACGAACTGACGCTCTACGCCTTGGAGGTGCTGGCCTGCCCTGCCGCCAGCGTTTTGTCCGAGCGGGTATTTAGTGCTGCTGGTGGCATTATAACAGATAAAAGAAACCTGAAAACCCACCTCTTCAGACAAGCCTACAACTAGTGACCCTGCTGCCTCTATACCACCATGACCAGCTTCACCCGCACCTACTGTGTCCTTCTCCCATACCATGTAGATTGTAAGCCCTCAAGGGCAGGGCCCTCTCTCCTTCTGTACCAGTTTGTAACCAGTCTTGTTTATGATAAGTGCAATTGTCTGTTTTATGTATGTATACCTCTTCTCATATGTACAGCGCTATGGAATGAACGGCGCTTTAATAATAAATAATAATAATAATAATAATAATAAGAGTATCCACCTGTCAACTGAAAATGCTGACAGGTTAACACTTATAAAAATGAACAAGGCCTGGATTGACCATGACTTCTTGCCTCCATCAGAGGAAAGCTGATGAACATAAAGGCACTTTAAATGTGTTGTTTATAATGTACTGAATACACTGTATTCCCAGGGGCGGATTAAGTGCATCATAGGCCCGGGGCTGTATCCCAAACTTGGACCCCTTTCCTCTATTTATCAATGCCCCCCCCCCCCCCCCCCTTTCGGTGTTCTGCCCCATATTTATAGTAAATATTTAAACATAACTACACAACATGAAATTCTTTGCAAACTTCGAACCTTTATTGAAGTTTTTATAACAATGGTAAATTGTCCTTCAAATAATATATTAAATGGGTTATTTTTTTTATTACAGGGAAAGATTTATCCAAACTAAATTAAAAGGAAAAAAGTGACTTGGTTACTTATAGCAAACAATCAGATTCCACCTTTCATTTCCCAAATGAGATCTGAAAAATGAAAGGTGGGATCTGATTGGTTGCGGTCAGTTTTCTGTACAACCAGTTTGGAAAATGTACAATAGTGCCATACTGTATACAATAGTAAGTGTCAGAGGACATACACTCTTACAGACCACATACATTTATAACATCCCCCATAATCATGTTCAGAAAACGAACAATCTAGCATCCGAAAATATTACAAAAAATATTAAAAAAATCATATGTGCACTCTCCACCCAGTAACTGCCTCCAAGGTTGGTGCAAGTAAATGTGCCTTGTGTATAATGAGACCCCAGTATAAGGCTTTGTCTCACTTCAGTAAGTGGCATTTATCATGTAGAGAAAGTTAATACAAGACACTTACTAATTTATTGTGATTGTCCATATTGCTTCCTTTGCTGGATGCATTTTTCTATCACATTATAAAACTGCTCATTTTCATGCTTATTATGACCACCCTGCAATCCATCAGTAGTGGTAATGCTAGCACACTATAGGAAAGATTGTGCACTCATGTGGTCCCGGCCACCAGTGAGTCTGGAACTTTCTCCTATAGTGTGCAAGCACGACCACAGCTGCTGGATTATAGGGTGGTCGTACCTATGGAAACTAGCAGTGTATAATGTGATGGAAAAATGAATCAAGCCAGGAAAGGAGACGATATGGATAATCGCTATACATTAGTAAGTGGCTCATGTTAACATCGTCTACGAGATAAATGCCATTAGCTGAAGTGAAACAACCGCTTATGGTATGTATAGAAAAAGCAGAGGGTTATACATGTATAAGTTACAAGTTTGGATGAATATTTAAACAAAAAACATATAAAGCTTCTTTTGCTATATAAGGCTACATTCACACGTCAGTATTTTTCTATAATCCGATTTTCTGTCCGTTTTTTGCGGATCCGCAAAAAACGGAAACATGTATAAATTTCAATAAGCAAATAAAGTTGTTTGGATTTCTTAAAAAAAAAAAAAAAATATTTAAATGTAATTTCCAGGAACGGATTCCGTATAAAACGGATGACATACGGAATGACATCCGTATGTCATCCGTTTTTTGCGGATCCATTGACTTTGTATTGTACCAGGATCCGATTTTTCAGGAAAAGAATAGGACATGTTTTATATTTAAACGGACATGCGGAACGGAACAATGGAAACGGACAGCACACATTGTGCTGTCCGATTTTTTCCAGGACCCATTGAAAATGAATGGGTCCAGATCTGGTCCTGATATGTTCCTGAAAAAACGGAACAGATCAGGAAAGAAAAAACGGACGTGTGAATGGACCCTAAAAGTTATGTTTACAGTTGAGGACGAGTTGAAGAAATCCAAGTTTTATTTCATATCTGTTGATATTTTATATCAATCCTTCATACAGCAGATTTGAACATTACTACCTGGTGGCAGGTTATTTTTTTTATTTTTATAATGGATTATTCTGCACTATATAGGCCAAAAAAATTGTACAGAGTGCTTCTTTAACTGGTTATTAAAACTGAAATATACGGTTGTTCAATTAGCAGCTCTGAAAATTGCAATGTATGTCCACATGCAAACATTTCTCAATAGACCAAAGCCTTGCATTTGTTTACACTAAAGTTCCTTTTATAGGGAAGAATGTTTTAGGCAGTCAGACAAACCAAAAGTTCCCAATAAGTACTTGATCAGCAGTGATGAAGGTGCATTCAAGAGGACCTGTCACCTCTCCTGACATGCCCGTTTTAATAGCTCCATGCATTCCCCATGTAATAACAATTGTGGAGCATCTATTCTTATGTCTGTATGTTGTGTCATTCCTCTATTATTCCTACTAGAAGTTATGAATGAATTGCATTACCTTTCAGTAAGGGTACAGAGGGGAGGTAACAAGTTGGGGGGGTGTACCTGCAAAGTCTGAAAATGGCAGCACTGATTGGATAGAGTCAGTCTGTGCATGAACACCCCCCCAACTTGTTACCTCCCCGCTGTACCCTTATGAATGAATTGTTAGCTGTCTGCAGTAAGGGTACAGAGGGGAGGTAACAAGTTGGGAAGGGGGGGTGTTCATGCACAGACTCACTCTATCCAATCAGTGCTGCGATTTTCAGACTTTGCAGGTACACCCCCCCAACTGGTTACCTCCCCTCTGTACCCTTACTGCAGATTGCTAGCAATTCATTCATAACTTCTAGTAGGAATAATAGAGGAATGACACAACATACAGACATAAGAATAGATGCTCCACAATTGTTATTACATGGGGAATGCATGGAGCTATTGAAACAGGCATGTCAGGAGTGGGGAGAGGTTGTCTAACATAAAGTAATCACCTGTGCTGTATGGGGACGAGTGATCACTCGATCGTGACTTTGGGAAAAAATATTTAATTTTTTGAAAACACCATTAACAAATGAACAATATTGTTTATCAGATTATTGCTGGCAGATTTTTAAAAGGCAATTATTGGGAACCATTTTTTCTACAACAACTTTTCCCTGGTAATTTGCCTTAGGTCTAGTTCACACTTCTGTGATAATTTGCCTTAGGCCTAGTTCACAGTTCTGTCATTTGGTCATTGATTTCCATCAGTGAATGTGAGCCAAAACCATAAGTGAGGCCTACACAAAGATAAGGTACAATTTTAATATTTGCACCTATTTTGTGACTCACGCCTGGTTTTGGCTCATAGTTACCAATGGAAATCACAGACCAAAAGACTGAAATATGAACTAGGCCTAATGATCGGTCTCTGTAAAAGGAAGTTAACATCTTAAAGGGACACTGACAGGGCCAAAAAGCATATTTAGGTATATATATGACCGTACAGGTCTTATAAAGTGTATTAGAATCATGTAAGTATCCCCCCTGTCCACCTTATAACTACAGTAATGTGAAGTTTTATAACCTGCTGGAATCGGGTTCAATCTGCCCAAGGGGCGGTGTTTCACCTCAGCTTGCGCCCAGCCAGCCTCGCCACAACTGCCGTTTGAAGCGCGGCCCAGCTCATCAATATTCACTTCGCTGGGCGGCTACTAATGTCCCCGGCTATCTTCAGCGCATGCGCCCGGCACCCTCACTGGCCGGGATCACATCGCGCCTGCGCACAGTCTCATTCTCAGAGGCAGCCTCTGAGAATGAGACTGTGCGCAGGCGCGATGCGATCCCGGCCAGTGAGGGTGCCGGGCGCATGCGCTGAAGATGGCCGGGGACACTAGTAGCCGCCCAGCGAAGTGAATATTGATGAGCTGGGCGGCGCTTCAAACGGCAGTTGTGGCGAGGCTGGCTGGGCGCAAGCTGAGGTGAAACACCACCCCTTGGGCAGATTGAACCCGATTCCAGCAGGTTATAAAACTTCACATTACTGTAGTTATAAGGTGGACAGGGGGGATACTTACATGATTCTAATACACTTTATAAGACCTGTACGGTCATATATATACCTAAATATGCTTTTTGGCCCTGTCAGTGTCCCTTTAAACTTCTTAAAGAATTTTCCTTCGAGACTTTCGGTAGCTGAAATCATTGATGATTTCTGATAGGTCTAAACTTCTTAATAGCTCATGTTCAATGCTCATTAAAGAGAGATTATTGAGTCTTTCTTGTCCCATTTGACTCCTTAGCTCATTTTTAATCAGTTTTAATTTTGAGAAGGATCTCTCACCTGTGCAGTTTGAAACCATCATACATAAATATATTCTCAGAATTATCTCAGTGTTGAAAAAGGTTTGCGTGAGGCCATTTTGATGAAGAAATAAGAACATATGTAGTTCTGGTATTTTTTCACCACAGGATGTCATTGTTTGTGACTTTGAAGTAGAGAGAAAACTTGAAAATTTAATCAATTCCGTTTCAGTCACATCTGGCATTAGGTCATCTGGATATGACTGAACCAGGTTTGCAGCGGCTTCCCGAATTTTAGAAGTGGGAAGTGTAGACAGGTTGGATAAAAATCCAAACTTGGAGCAGAGATCATTATAAGCCTCCAGTCTTTGCTGTAAACCACTATATAAGTGATCAATGACAATGGTAAAAACATCAAATTTGAATTTCTCCCTGGGTGTCAGTACAGTGCTTTCTCCTTGCCCTTCATCATAGCGTGAATTACGTGGCCGAAACCGCTTTAGAGCAACATTATAATCGCTGTGGCCACATAACGCAATTGCTTTCTGTTCAAAATGGTCAAAATTTTCTCTTTGGCTCTGTACAAAACTTGAAAGAGATTGCATTAAAACAACTACAGTGTTTAAATTCAAGCCAGCTTCTTGCAGCGAAAGGTTTGTATTGTGAAACCTTTCTAAAATGGTGTTCCAGAAAACTAAAAGAATAGTAGAATCAAGTTCAGAAAACTTGTCCAGCAAAGAGCAGGCTTCATTTTTACATGAAGAATAGTCAGTGTCAGAGGACATGCTCTCTAACAGACCACATATAGACTCATAACCCTTATAAAGTGCTGATACAGCATCATATCGTGCAGACCATCTGGTACCAGAAAGATGCTTAACAACTGGTAGACCTAAAGCTTTCTGTTTTTCAACAAGCTGTCTCCATCTTGGAGATGATGAAGAAAAAAAAACATAAAGTTGTTCAAGATTGTTAAAAAATGAGTAGACAACTTGGTTGCATTCTGCACTGTTTTTACCCACTAGATTAAGAGAGTGTGCAGCACATGGAATGAATGATGCGTAACAGCATCGCTCTCTTATTATAGTTTGGACACCATTGTACTTGCCACTCATGTTGGCAGCGTTATCATAAGATTGACCCCGACAATCTTTGATATCAATGTTATGCTTATGTAGGAAATCCAAAATTAGCTGAGCTATTTTTTTGCCAGAGTGACCAAATACTGGTAAAAATGTTAAAAACCTTTCAACAGGGCCTGTTGGTAACACATATCGTACAATGAAAGTTAACTGGTCAGAGTGTGTGATATCAGGTGTAGAATCTACAGATATGGAATAAAACTTAGCTTTCTTCAACTCATCCATAATTTTACACATAACTTTGGACCCCAAAATTAGTATAAGTTCTTCACAGACAGTGGAGGAAAGATAAGATGTGTGGCCTTTTCCTTTGTTAGCATAATGCTTGATGTGCCCTTCAAGAAATGCATCAACTTGTCCCATAACTTCTAAGATCCCTAAATAATTTCCGTTATGGGGGAGCCAATAATTTCATCTTTGCCTCTCAGCGGAAGGCCTCTTTCAGCAAGGTGCTGGATGACAATTATACATCTCTTAAGTACCTTGCGCCAGTACAGCGTTTCAGCTTCTAACTGTGAAATTATTTGACTGTCAACTCTCCCACAGCTTTGACCTCTTGCTACTAGTGCTAACACAGATTTTTTGTGATTATCACTACTTTCATGCCTGATGATACGACACATTGCATATTTCCAGTCATTAAAGCCAACAGTGAAAGGGCCACGTGTACTGGCTATCAGTTTGCAAGCAAAGCAATATAACTTTCCATTATATGGAGAATAACATAACCAACTTCTCTCTGAGATTTCGTTGGTTTTTGGGTTAACATGAGTGAAGAATGATTTTTTACAGTAACGATAATATCCATCACTGGAAAATACACCTGTTTTTTTAAAGTCTGCATCTACAAATTGGCAAACCTTACTTCCCTTGGAAACAAAGTACTCCAAAAATTCTTTGGAGATATGTTCTCCCCACATTCCTAGATCACTAGGAAATTGCACCATTTCATCATGCGCATCCAAATCTTGAGGATGTTCCACAGGATCTTCTGTATGAACGTCTAATACAGAATCAGATGACTCTAATTCAATGGATATATTATTTGGGTCGTATGCTAAAATAGGTGTTACACTGGTGCTAGGCTCATGGTCTGTTCCAGGCTGAGTTTTCTTTGTGAAGAATGAAGCTATCTTTGGCATTTTAGCAAGCTGTTCTCTTTGCTGTTGCTCTCTTAACTGTTGTTCTTTCCGTTTTTGAGCTCCTGATTTTTGTGTTGAATGCATCTATTAAAATATAAATTAAAGTAAAGTAAGTAAGAATGCCGATCTTATTTATAAAAATATGATGGTAGAAATTTGGTATGTATGGTATCACTCAGAGTATGGCCTCTTGCACACGACCGTATGCCCTCCGAGACATGCGGTCCATATGTTCCAGTAGAGCGGCATTGACCGTGCGCACGGGAGCACACAGCATCATAGATTACAATGATGCTGTGCACGTCGGGCCGCCCGCGGGACTATTGTCCCACACTCATATGATCTTATGAGTGCAGGACATTAGTCCCGAGGGTGGCCCAACGTGCACAGCATCATTGTAATCTATGATGCTGTGTGCTCCCGTGCACATGATCAATGCTGCTCCGTGACATATGGCCCGCTCACGGACCGTATGTCTCAGAGGGCATACGGTCGTGTGCAAGAAGCCTATAACAAATGTGAGAATAGTGCAGTGCAGTGTCTAAAGTGCAATAATAGGGGGAAATAGCTTACCTTCCCATATGGAGGATCCAGTCCTGTTCGGTTGTTGCTGATATCTGAAAGCACTGGATGCTTATCTGCAAGGTTAAAACAATTGAACATAAAAATCATAACTTTTTATTTTATTTTATTAGACCATTTTGAAAAATGTTTTATTAATTAATTATTACAGGGAACTGTAGGTAATATATTGTTACCAGATACCACAGGAGTCTATGTCTCATTGGGTTAGCTTCAGGGGACAACACAATATGAGGAAACAGCTTCTAATGTTGGGATTGATACCATTGATTGATGGACATATATGCCAAACAATAACAAAAGGACGCTCACCACAGCTCCTTCTCCTAATGCAATGTGCTTTCCCCATGGCTCAAAACAAGTCCGCAGACCGATGGACAGAAAAACAGTTGCGGCAAGCCTTGGTTAAAATCAAACTTTTTTTCCATCATCTGAATAAAATTAGCAGTACAGTAGTAGATCACCCATAACATACGTGTAGGTTATGGGTGAACTACTACTGTACCGCTACTTTTGTTCAAATGATAAAAAAAAAAGTAGGATTATTTTAACAAAGGCTCTGGATTTGGTTTTCTGATTTACATATGCTCCATATATAAATATATTTAACTTCTCACCTTTGAAATAAATGGCTTGTGATTTTCTTGTTGTACTGCTAGCCCTTGTCTTGTCGGACTGACTGACTGCCCTCGTCTTGTAGGCTACTGTGAGACGTATTTCGGAGGTGATAATGAGATCTGTAGAATAAATATAACATATTATTCTAGCAGCATGTTGAAATCCTTAAAGGGTTCTTAGTTGTAGTGACACCTCAGCACACGTCTAAATTAAACGGCTTTTGTGGGTGCTCGTCTCCTGTTAACCTCCTTCCACCCGCGGAGTGAAATTATAGCTTTAAATAAGTTTTTCAGAAACAGCACACCGATGTAGCTTGTTATTCAACCTTTATTTACCAGTGGTACATTCTCAAATTATTTTATGACATTTATTGCTATCTGCAACGTTTCGGGCCCATTCGGTGCTCTTTGTCAAGCTGGATGGCCTGTACTCTGACTAAAATGGCGGCTGCTGGCCAATGTCTCTGTGCCACTGCTCTGTCTCTCTCTCCTCACAGGTGCCCAGTAGTGGTGAGCGAACTTCTGTTTTCAAGTTCGGTATATAAGGTATGGGTTATCTAAGAATTCCATTATGGATTCTGCAAACAGGAACCATAATTTAGGGTCCGTGGTAGCGGAATTCATAATGGAATTCTTAGATAACCCATACCTTATATACTGAACTTGAAAACAGAAGTTCGCTCACCACTACTGGGCACCTGTGAGGAGAGAGACAGAGCAGTGGCACAGAGAAATTGGCCAGCAGCCACCATTTTAGTCAGATTACAGGTTACAGCCACTCTGCAGTTTTGGCTCTAATCTGACTGAAATGGCTGCTGCTGTCTGGCCTCTGCTCTGCCTCTTTTTCACAGGTGCCACTGCCCATCGCAAAGTGCGTTTGACTATAAAAATGGTGGATTATTACACCAAGTGTTTGATATTAAAATGGTGGATTACAATTGATCCTTCTCTTTAAAGGTGCCTAGCCCAGCACACCAAGTGTTTGACCATCAAAATGCTGGATTATTAATCCCTATATCATACAGGGATTAATAATTCATCATTTTGATGGTCAAACACTTGGTGTGCTGGGCTAGGCACGTGTGAGGAGAAGGATCAATAGTAATCCACCATTTAATATCAAACACTTGGTGTAATAATCCATAATTTTTATAGTCAAACACACTTTGTGATGGGCAGTGGCACCTGTGAAAAAGAGGCAGAGCAGAGGCCAGACAGCAGAAGCCATTTCAGTCAGATTAGAGCCAAAGCTGCAGAGTGGCTGTAACCTGTACTCTGACTAAAATGGCCACTGCTGCTCTGCCTCTCACTCACAGACACAGCCCACAGTCCCACTGCCCTGCTGCCCAGGCCATCACCATTCATTAAAATCTACTAGCTTTGGCTGCTGCTGTGCCTGCTCACTGGAATGCTGGAGTGAAGTTAACCCCGACCAAGCAGGTCCTCCCTCCTTGCTGCTTTCTCTCACAGACCCAGCCAGGCTGTCCTGACTCCTGGCGCTGGCAATAGTAGTGGTGGCACTGAGAAGACTGGGGGCGGGAACATCAGGGGCGGGCACATCGGTGGCGGGAATAAAGCACTGCAGCGCGCCTTCTCTGTTATGTGACGGAGGAGGCGGAGCTACAGTGAGTGACTGACTGAGTCACGTGCCCCCCCTCCTCTCCTCAGCACTCTGTCTTTCGCCAAATCCGCCCTGCTTCATTTTTAACTCCTTCCACCGCGGCGCTGACGGGGGCGGGATCAAGCAAGCCGGCCGGTTGTTACTGTCTGCACTGCAGCAGGCAGCGCAGCGGCGCGTGTAAGTTAAGCGCTGGCTGTGCGTCGCTACTGCAGATATATTTTAGTAACTTTGGGTCTGGTGGTGGGCCCTTCACTCACCCTGGGCCCGGGGCTGCCGACCCAAACGCCCCAATTATAATCCGCCACTGTGTATTCCCATGTACCCCTTCCACCACAAACCAGGGTATATGTTTGAATCTTCCTTTTCTCATCCTTATTCTCCTCTTCCATCATATCAACACATGCTTATTCGTTGCATATAATGCCCTCGCATATATGCCCTTCGCATATAGTGTTTTACAGGGTCAGCTCAGCTGCAGGCCCTCGCATATAATTTTTTAAAAGGTCAGCTCACCAGCTGGCCCTCGCATTTAATTTTTTAGAGGGTCAGCTCACCTGCAGGCCCTCGCAAATAATGTTTTACAGGGTCATCTCACCAGCAAGCCCTCGCATATAATTTCTTAGAGGGTCAACTCACCAGCAGGCCCTCTCATATAATGTTTTACAGGGTCAGCTCACCAGCAGGCCCTCGCATATAATGTTTTTACAGGGTCAGCTCACCAGCAGGCCTTCACCTACAATCTTTTACTGGGTCAGCTCACCTGAAGGCCCTCACATATAATGTTTTAGAGGGTCAGCTCACCTGCAGATCCTCACCTACAACCTTTTAGAGGGTCAGCTCACCAGCAGGCCCGCACCTAAAATCTTTTACAGGGTCAGCTCACCAGCAGGCCCGCACCTAAAATCTTTTACAGGGTCAGCTCACCTGAAGGCCTTCGCATATAATTTTTTCCAGGATCTGCTCACTAGCAGCCCTTCACCTACATTCTTTTACAGGGGCAGCTCACCAGCAGGCCCACACCTAAAATCTTTTACAGGGTCAGATCACTTGTAGACCCTCTCCTAATTATACCCAATAGGTAATTTGCACGCATGTTGCCTTGCTTGGATGTGGTAATCCATAGCTGTTTCTCAGGCTCCCTCTCTGGAATCGAACCCTGATTCCCCGTTACCCACAGTCACCATGGTTTGCGCTGACAATAACATTGAAAGTTGATATGCCAGACATCCGAATGGATCGTCGCCGTCACGGCAGAAGGCCCTCATCCATAATGTTTTAGATGGTCAGATCAACAGGCCCTTACACCAAATGTTTTTGAGGGTCACCAGCAGGCCATCAATCATAATTTTTCACGGCTGTGTATGATGCCCTCCTTTTATGTGTAACAAACAGTGTATTGTAGTGCCGGTTCCTTGTAATTTTTGGCCGCCCTTTCTCTTAGTGCATAGGCTTTATGAGTGTAGGAGTCCCACTACATGAACAATTGTTCCACAATATGAATGAGGCCCTCCTTTATGTGATAAACAGGTTGTATCAGACTCAGTGCCTCTTCCTTGTAATTTTTGGCAGCACTTGCACTTTATATACAAGTAAATATACAGGAAAGAATGTTTGCTAACAATTTTTCATCTAAAATCGATTTTATCTTCGGTTTTGAGCGTATTATTGTCAGTCTGTTAAAGTGGCGTACTACTCGGACAACATGGTTCCCAGCAGCGACCTGTGAGTCCAGGATGCATCGAGACATCCTCCCCATGCTGTTCCCGAACCATTTTGGTGGTGTTTTTATCAATTTCTGACCTTTTCCTATGAAACAGGCACCCTCCCCTCTTCAGAGCAGGGGGTTCCTGGTTTATTGCTCGGGTTCTTCCATTGACTTCCATTATACTCGGGTGCTCAGTAGAGCACCCAAGGATCCAGATGTGTTCGGCCCGAGCACCCGAGCACTATGGTGCTAGATCAACACTAATAATTATCCATTATCAACATCCAGTAGGAATTTAATTTAAATGGGGGTCTTACCATATCTTTATCACAAAATTTGACCAAAGGAAGAAAAAGGCGCTCATGGGGTGAGTAAGTTCAAATACAGGAAAAGTGGTTCTGCCCACCTGTTATTGTTGCACCTAATATTCGGTGCAACTGTAATGGAAGCGCATAAGAGCCATTGAGTTTAGCTGGTTGGTGCTGCCGATTACGTCCGTGTTCACCTTTGGCGGGGGCTAGGCCGCCGTCTGGGTCAGTGTATGTGGTATGTTTCCACTGGACTTGGAGGTCGAGTGGAGGGGTGGACAATAGGGGCAAAGACGCAACCAGAATTTAGCAAACCAAAAGGTTTTTATTATTAATGTGACAACGCGTTTCAGAGTTCTGCGGACCCCTTTGTAAGAAGAAGGGGAGATGCCACACAGTGGTGAAAATGGCCTTGTCCCAACTTTTTGGGGATTTGTTGACACCATGAAATTCTGATTCAACATATTTTCCCCTTAAAATGGTACATTTTCTCAGTTTAAACTTTTGTTCCGTGATTTATGTTCTATTCTGAATAAAATATTAGAAGTTGGCACCTCCACATCATTGCATTAAGTTTTTATTCACGATTTGTATAGTGTCCCAACTTTTTTGGAATCCGGTTTGTACATAGGGCGATTGATTATGTCTGTGAGGCTTCCTCTGTTGACAGGCAGGGGAAATATGTTTTTTTATATGGTAAACTTGCTGGAAAATCATGTATTTTGGCCTATGTCTATATTTCACCTCCCTTCTCCCTAAATGTACTTAATTCCTTGCTTACTTTAATGGAGCAATGGCCTGAATGTTTCTTGTTAGTTATTGGAAACTTTAATTGTGTCATTAATCCTACTACAGAAAGGATCTCTATGGGGGGGGGGGGGGGGGGCTGCCATGCCTTTCCCCGGGGGTTGCCCTTAGCCCGGTTCTGTCAGGAGTCCGGCTTTGGGGACGTTTGGGGAAGCCTAGGGCAAGGGAGACTAGTGTACTCTTGCGTAAACAAATCTGGAAAATCTATGTCCAGGAAAGATCTGGCCCTAATAAACGTAAAATATTTAAGATATGCAAAATGGATGAAATAGGAGTCCTGATCCCTCTCGAACCTCTTTCCCTTGAGCTATGCATGGCTGATGATAAAGATATGGTGTGGTATGTTTCCACTGGACTTGGAGGTCGTGTGGAGGGGTGGACAATAGGCGCAAAGACGCAACCAGAATTTGGCAAACCAATAGGTTTTTATTGTTAATGTGACAATGCGTCTCGGGATTCTGCGGACCCCTTTTTCAAGTCTAAAAAAACATATAGATACAGTTATAAAAAATAATAATAATCAGAACACACTGGTGGGTGTAAAAGTTCCTTAAGCTCATGATAAGAGGAATAATAGTAGTAATTATAATGGTGATTACTGCTTTGACCATCAGGAAGAGGGTCATTCAAGCTTACATACAAATAGACATAAATGGATGGTTGGGTACATACAGTACAGACCAAAAGTTTGGACACACCTTCTCATTCAAAGAGTTTTCTTTATTTTCATGACTATGAAGGCATCAAAACTATGAATTAACACATGTGGAATTATATACATAACAAACAAGTGTGAAACAACTGAAAATATGTCATATTCTAGGTTCTTCAAAGTAGCCACCTTTTGCTTTGATTACTGCTTTGCACACTCTTGGCATTCTCTTGATGAGCTTCAAGAGGTAGTCACCTGAAATGGTCTTCCAACAGTCTTGAAGGAGTTCCCAGAGATGCTTAGCACTTGTTGTCCCTTTTGCCTTCACTCTGCGGTCCAGCTCACCGCAAACCATCTCAAATGGGTTCAGGTCCGGTGACTGTGGAGGCCATGTCATCTGGCGCAGCACCCCATCACTCTCCTTCATGGTCAAATAGCCCTTACTTTCAAAGTTTTCCCAATCTTTTGGCTGACTGACTGACTGTAATGACCGGCGTCACGCACAGGGAGGGAAAAGGGAAAGCCCTGCCCAAGGGAGAGGGAAAGGTGGTGACCCCTGACTCACCTTGCGGCTGGCACCTGACTGCCCTGACGTCCCTAGACGGGTTCCTCACCCGTGCGGCGATCACGTGCCTAAACCCTGGCTTTCCCTAGAATGAGCCCTAGATAGTGAACGGGCCGGTGGGATCGCTAGTCCGCACCACTGACACTAAGAGGGAAACACCAGGGAGAGGACAGACAATACAGACAAACACATACACCCAGGTGGGCGACCACAGCAGACCACAAAGGTCTAACAGGGATCCAGAGGGTAACGTTCTGGACCAACTACCAGAGAACGCAGCAACACAGCTCCAGAGGGTCAGTATAGAAGTCCAGGCAGGAAGCTCTATATCTGGCAACCAGAGAAGTGTGAGAAAGGGATATAAGGAGGTTGGGAGTGCTGGACAAGGAACAGCTGAGGAGAAGGAGCTACGGATCCCTGAGTGAGCCAAAAAGGGTTGCAAAGCAAACCCAGAAAGCTACCATAAGGAAACAGCCCTATCTTACATAGAGCGCGCAGCCAACCGCTGTGACTTCCTGACCCCGGGTATAACGGAGTCAGGCGTGGGTCTTGACACCCTCGTGACAGTACCCCCCTCTCTACGAGGGGCCTCCGGACACTCAGGACTAGGTCTCTCAGGATGAGAGGCATGAAAAGCCCGAACTAGCCTGTCGGCGTTTACCTCAGACGCAGGAACCCACATTCTTTCCTCGGGACCGTAACCTCTCCAATGCACCAGATATTGAAGAGAGCGGCGCACCCGACGAGAATTAACAATTTTGGATATCTGAAATTCTAGATTACCATCCACAACAACAGGAGGGGGTGGCAGCGGTGACGGTTCTAGAGGTGGAACATATTTTTTGAGTAACGACTTATGAAAGACGTTATGGATTTTAAAAGTCTGAGGTAGCTCCAGGCGATAAGCCACGGGGTTGATGATGGCTACAATTTTGTAAGGGCCAATGAACCTAGGACCCAGTTTCCAAGAGGGAACCTTTAATTTAATATTCCTAGTAGACAACAACACATAGTCATTCACTCCTAGGTCCGGACCTGGCGACCGTCTCTTATCAGCCATGCATTTGTATTTACCTCCCATATTTTTCAAGTTAGCTTGCACCTTCTGCCATACCGATGAAAGAGATGACGAAAACCGTTCCTCTTCGGGAACCCCAGAAGACCCCCCGTCTTTGAAAGTACAGAATTGGGGATGAAAACCATATGCACCAAGAAATGGTGACTTGCCAGTGGATTCCTGACGACGATTATTTATGGCAAACTCAGCTAACGGTAAACATGATGACCACAACTCTTGGTTTTCAGACACAAAACATCTTAGATATGTCTCCAGGTTTTGGTTGGTACGCTCCGTCTGTCCATTCGACTGAGGATGGAAAGCTGAGGAAAAGGACAAGTGTACCCCCAAACGGGAACAAAAAGCTTTCCAAAATTTAGAAATAAACTGGGTACCCCGATCCGAAACAACATCGGAAGGAACCCCGTGAAGCTTCACGATTTCACTGACGAATACCTGAGCAAGAGTCTTAGCATTAGGTAGTGCGGGTAACGCAATGAAGTGTACCATTTTGCTAAACCTGTCCACTACTAACAAAATAACAGTTTTACCCGCAGACAAAGGTAAGTCAGTGATAAAATCCATTGACAGATGTGTCCATGGTCTATTGGGAATGACGAGTGGTAATAGAGACCCTGCAGGACGTGTATGTGAAACTTTTGCGCGTGCACAGGTAGAACAAGAAGACACAAAATCCAATACATCCTGACGCAACCTTGGCCACCAAAAACGACGAGACAATAGCTCCAAGGTTGCTTTACTACCCGGGTGCCCAGCAAGTGCCGAATTATGATGTTCCTTTAATAGTTTGAAACGTAGGTACAACGGTACAAACAATTTCTCTGAGGGGCAAGAGACCGGGGCGTCCCCCTGGGCCTCTAACACCTTCCCCTCCAGAGCAGAGTGTACCGCAGAAGCAACCACTCCTCTTTGAAGAATGGGTACCGGATCACTCACATTACCCCCTCCAGGGAAACAACGAGATAGTGCATCAGCCTTGGTATTCTTTGCCCCAGGACGATAGGTAATAACAAAGTTAAACCTGGTAAAAAATAGCGACCACCTAGCCTGTCTAGGGGTGAGACGCTTCACTGATTCGAGGTACAGAAGATTTTTGTGGTCCGTAATCACAGTGACGGGGTGGACTGCCCCCTCTAAAAGTGACGCCATTCTTCAAACGCTAGTTTAATAGCTAATAGTTCCCTATTGCCAATATCGTAGTTCTTTTCTGCTGTAGATAGTTTTTTAGAAAAGAAAGCACAAGGACGCCATTTGCCAGGAGACGGACCCTGAGACAGCACCGCCCCCACTCCCACCTCTGACGCATCGACTTCAACAATAAAAGGCTGAGAGACATCAGGTTGGACTAGTACAGGTGCCGAGGTAAACCTCTCTTTTAGAGAGGAAAAAGCAACTTTAGCGGCGTCAGACCATTTAGAAAAATCAGTCCCCTTCCTAGTCATGTCAGTAAGGGGTTTTACAATAACTGAATAATTTTTTATGAATTTCCTATAGAAATTTGCAAAGCCCAAGAACCGTTGCAGAGCTTTGAGGTTCTCAGGAAGATCCCAATCTAAAATTGCCTGGACCTTCCTAGGATCCATACGGAAACCTGACGCAGATAAAAAATAACCTAGGAATTGTATCTCCTGAACGGCGAAGACACATTTTTCAATTTTAGTATATAATTCATTCGTCCGTAGGACCTGCAGTACTTGTCTGACATGCACCTCATGTGTTCTTAGATTAGACGAATAAATTAAAATATCATCTAGGTATATTGCCACAAACCTGCCGATTAGATGACTAAAAATGTCATTAACGAAATGTTGAAAGACAGCAGGAGCATTGGTCAGACCGAAAGGCATAACTAGATTTTCATAATGCCCCTCAGGGGTGTTAAAAGCTGTCTTCCACTCATCCCCCTCCTTGATACGAATCAGATTGTAGGCCCCCCTAAGATCAAGTTTGGAGAACCACCTAGCACCCGCAATCTGGTTAAACAGGTCAGGAATGAGAGGAAGAGGGTATGGGTCTCGGATGGTTATCCGATTTAATTCGCGAAAATCTAGGCAAGGACGCAGGCCCCCATCTTTCTTTTTAACGAAGAAAAACCCTGCAGACACGGGTGAAGAAGAGGGTCTGATGTGTCCTTTAGCCAAGCTCTCGGAGATATAATCCTTCATGGCTTGTCTCTCTGGACCCGAAAGATTATATAACCTGGTCTTGGGTAATTTTGCGCCGGAATAAGGTTAACCGGGCAATCATAAGGACGGTGAGGTGGTAACTTCTGACAACCCTTTTCAGAAAAAACGTCGTCAAAGTCCGAAATAAATGTAGGTAGGGTAGTTATGGAGGCGACTAAGCAATTGCTATTTAAGCAATTTTCTCTGCAATGCTCACTCCACTCCGATATCTCCCTGGCCTGCCAATCCACCACTGGATTGTGCGCTACCAACCAGGGAAGACCCAGCACTACCGGAGTGGGAAGCCCCTCCAGAACATAACATGAAAGCATCTCGTTATGGTGGTCCCCTACCCGAAGGTGTAAATTATGAACAATGTGGGTGAGGTTTCTCTGAGACAGAGGAGCAGAATCAATAGCGAATATGGGAATAGGTCTCTGTAGCGTACAGAGAGACAAACCCATAGTGCGGGCAAAATGGGCATTTATCAAATTTCCCCCTGCTCCACTGTCTAGAAAGAAAGAAATAGTCTCCGTCT
Source organism: Bufo bufo (assembly GCF_905171765.1). Taxonomy (NCBI): domain Eukaryota; kingdom Metazoa; phylum Chordata; class Amphibia; order Anura; family Bufonidae; genus Bufo; species Bufo bufo. The sequence goes on from NC_053393.1 coordinate 285,877,961, forward strand.
TAACACCAAAAACAATAACTGCTAGCAACACAAATTGTGATGTACGTATGGAGGAAACATATACCCCCCGGCTGACATCCTCCACACAGCCTAGGGTTAGTAGTTTTCCGACGGTCTTTTGTTTCTGAGGAAAGAAGGACAGACATTAATGAAATAACCCCTCTCCCCACAAAAAAAACAAACCCCACGCCTACGGTGAGCCTCAGGAAGACGGACCTGACGAGTAGTTCCTCCTAGCTGCATAGGCTCGTCTAAGTCTGTACAATCTAACTGCTGCTTGGGAGGGGTTACCAATTGCTCCAGTTTTTTCAACCTGTCCCTAAGGCGTCTATCTATTCGGATAGAAAGGGACATAACCGCATCAAGGGAAAAGGGGGTCTCATATAATGCAAGCGCATCCTTAACCCTTTCGGATAACCCAGAGCAGAACTGACTCCTGAGAGCCGGGTCGTTCCATTGGGTATCCGTAGCCCACCTACGGAAGTCAGAGCAATACTCCTCTACCGGCCGCTCTCCTTGTAGGAGTCTCCGTAAACTTGATTCAGCCAGTGCGACTCGGTCAGGGTCGTCATATATGAGACCCAAGGCCCCGAAAAACTCATCCACTGACCGAAGAGCCTGGGAATCAGAGGGTAAAGAGAATGCCCAGGACTGCGGGTCCCCCTGCAGCAGGGAAATAACAACCCCCACCCGCTGTTCTTCATTACCAGTGGAGTAAGGGCGCAGTTTAAAATATAATTTACAGGCCTCACGGAATGTCAAAAACTTGACCCTTCCCCCAGAAAATCTGTCAGGGAGAGGGACCTTGGGTTCCGCAACAACCTGGTTACCAGTAGCAACCGCTGGGCTTGCGGTCAGTTGTAATTGCTGCTGTTGCTGGAGGACCGACGCCTTCAATCCTGCCACCTCCAAAGACAGGCCATGAAAGTGTTTGGACAGAGCAGCAATTGGATCGATACTGGATTCTAAGTAGGTAAAAAAAAAAAAATTTTTTTTTTTTTTACCTACACAAAATAAGGGCCAGATATAATGTAATGACCGGCGTCACGCACAGGGAGGGAAAAGGGAAAGCCCTGCCCAAGGGAGAGGGAAAGGTGGTGACCCCTGACTCACCTTGCGGCTGGCACCTGACTGCCCTGACGTCCCTAGACGGGTTCCTCACCCGTGCGGCGATCACGTGCCTAAACCCTGGCTTTCCCTAGAATGAGCCCTAGATAGTGAACGGGCCGGTGGGATCGCTAGTCCGCACCACTGACACTAAGAGGGAAACACCAGGGAGAGGACAGACAATACAGACAAACACATACACCCAGGTGGGCGACCACAGCAGACCACAAAGAACGCAGCAACACAGCTCCAGAGGGTCAGTATAGAAGTCCAGGCAGGAAGCTCGATATCTGGCAACCAGAGAAGTGTGAGAGGGGAATATAAGGAGGTTGGGAGTGCTGGACAAGGAACAGCTGAGGAGAAGGAGCTACGAATCCCTGAGTGAGCCAAAAAGGGTTGCAAAGCAAACCCAGAAAGCTACCATAAGGAAACAGCCCTATCTTACATAGAGCGCGCAGCCAACCGCTGTGACTTCCTGACCCCGAGTATAACGGAGTCAGGCGTGGGTCTTGACACCCTCGTGACACTGACCTTCATTTCTTAAAGTAATGATGGCCACTCGTTTTTCTTTACTTAGCTGCTTTTTTCTTGCCATAATACAAATTCTAACAGTCTATTCAGTAGGACTATCAGCTGTGTATCCACTTGACTTCTCCTCAACGCAACTGATGGTCTCAACCCCATTTATAAGGCAATAAATCCCACTTATTAAACCTGACAGGGCACACCTGTGAAGTGAAAACCATTTCAGGGGACTACCTCTTGAAGCTCATCAAGAGAATGCCAAGAGTGTGCAATACCTTTTCATGCCCTCTCCTGCATGGTCATTTTTCATCACATGCCGCTTCTTTTAACCATCCTTTGAATCACCCCCCCCCCCCCCCCTCGTTTTTATCCATTCACATAGTATGGCACCACCTCTCCTGCGCCTTTTCAGACCGCCTATTCAGACTGATAGTATTGCGCAATCTTATGAATAATCACCAAGAATTCTTTAACTGCAGAGGGGGGGAATAATATATAATTTTTTTTTACTGCATTTTTTTTACAGCATAAAAACTTTTACTGCATATGAATTTATACTGCAAATTTTTTAATATTTATCTTACATGCACCCTAAAACAGCTACCTATATCCCATTATTAATCATTGTATTATATACCCTTGTTTTTACTCCAACTGACGTCATCTATATATACAGTACAGACCAAAAGTTTAGACACACCTTCTCATTCAAAGAGTTTTCTTTATTTTCATGACTATGAAGGCATCAAAACTATGAATTAACACATGTGGAATTATATACATAACAAACAAGTGTGAAACAACTGAAAATATGTCATATTCTAGGTTCTTCAAAGTAGCCACCTTTTGCTTTGATTACTGCTTTGCACACTCTTTGCATTCTCTTGATGAGCTTCAAGAGGTAGTCCCCTGAAATGGTCTTCCAACAGTCTTGAAAGAGTTCCCAGAGATGCTTAGCACTTGTTGTCCCTTTTGCCTTTACTCTGCGGTCCAGCTCACCCCAAACCATCTCGATTGGGTTCAGGTCCGGTGACTGTGGAGGCCAGGTCATCTGGCGCATCACCCCATCACTCTCCTTCATGGTCAAATAGCCCTTACTTTCAAAGTTTTCCCAATTTTTCAGCTGACTGACTGACCTTCATTTCCTAAAGTAATGATGGCCACTCGTTTTTCTTTATTTAGCTTCTTTTTTCTTGCCATAATACAAATTCTAACCAATTCTAACAGTCTATTCAGTAGGACTATCAGCTGTGTATCCACCTGACTTCTCCTCAACGCAACTGATGGTCCCAACCCCATTTATAAGGCAAGAAATCCCACTTATTAAACCTGACAGGGCACACCTGTGAAGTGAAAACCATTTCAGGGGACTACCTCTTGAAGCTCATCAAGAGAATGCCAAGAGTGTGCAAAGCAGTAATCAAAGCAAAAGGTGGCTACTTTGAAGAACCTAGAATATGACATATTTTCAGTTGTTTCACACTTGTTTGCTATGTATATAATTCCACATGTGTTAATTCATAGTTTTGATGCCTTCAGTGTGAATCTACAATTTTCATAGTCATGAAAATAAAGAAAACTCTTTGAATGAAGTGTGTCCAAACTTTTGGTCTGTACTGTACATATATATTTATATTTATTTAATTTTATTACCGTCTTATCATCTAGTCATCATTTATGTCTATTTGTATGTAAGCTTGAATGACCCTCCTCCTGATGGTCATATCACCATTATTATTACTACTATTATTCCTCTTATCATGAGCTTTAGAAACTTTTACACCCACCAGTGTGTTCTGATTATTATTATTTTTTATAACTGTATGTATATGTTTTTTTAGACTTGAAAAAGGGGTCCGCAGAATCCCGAGACGCATTGTCACATTAACAATAAAAACCTATTGGTTTGCCAAATTCTGGTTGCGTCTTTGCGCCTATTGTCCACCCCTCCACACGACCTCCAAGTCCAGTGGAAACATACCACACCATATCTTTATCATCAGCCATGCATAGCTCAAGGGAAAGAGGTTCGAGAGGGATCAGGACTCCTATTTCATCCATTTTGCATATCTTAAATATTTTACGTTTATTAGGGCCAGATCTTTCCTGGACATAGATTTTCCAGATTTGTTTACGCAAGAGTACACTAGTCTCCCTTGCCCTAGGCTTCCCCAAACGTCCCCAAAGCCGGACTCCTGACAGAACCGGGCTAAGGGCAACCCCCGGGGAAAGGCATGGCAGTCCCCCCCCCCCCCCCCATAGAGATCCTTTCTGTAGTAGGATTAATGACACAATTAAAGTTTCCAATAACTAACAAGAAACATTCAGGCCATTGCTCCATTAAAGTAAGCAAGGAATTAAGTACATTTAGGGAGAAGGGAGGTGGAATATAGACATAGGCCAAAATACATGATTTTCCAGCAAGTTTACCATATAAAAAAACATATTTCCCCTGCCTGTCAACAGAGGAAGCCTCACAGACATAATCAATCGCCCTATGTACAAACCGGATTCCAAAAAAGTTGGGACACTATACAAATCGTGAATAAAAACTTAATGCAATGATGTGGAGGTGCCAACTTCTAATATTTTATTCAGAATAGAACATAAATCACGGAACAAAAGTTTAAACTGAGAAAATGTACCATTTTAAGGGGAAAATATGTTGAATCAGAATTTCATGGTGTCAACAAATCCCCAAAAAGTTGGGACAAGGCCATTTTCACCACTGTGTGGCATCTCCCCTTCTTCTTACAACACTCAACAGACGTCTGGGGACCGAGGAGATCAGAAATAGGAATGCTCTCCCATTCTTGTCTAATACAGGCCTCTAACTGTTCAATCGTCTTGGGCCTTCTTTGTTGCACCTTCCTCTTTATGATGCACCAAATGTTCTCTATAGGTGAAAGATCTGGACTGCAGACTGGCCATTTCAGTACCCAGATCCTTCTCCTACGCAGCCATGATGTTGTGATTGATGCAGAATGTGGTCTGGCATTATCTTGTTGAAAAATGCAGGGTCTTCCCTGAAAGAGATGACGTCTGGATGGGAGCATATGTTGTTCTAGAACCTGAATATATTTTTCTGCATTGATGGTGCCTTTCCAGACATGCAAGCTGCCCATGCCACACGCACTCATGCAACCCCATACTATCAGAGATGCAGGCTTCTGAACTCAGTGTTGATAATAACTTGGGTTGTCCTTGTCCTCTTTGGTCCGGATGACATGGCGTCCCAGATTTCCAAAAATAACTTCGAATCGTGACTCGTCTGACCACAGAACAGTCTTCCATTTTGCCACACTCCATTTTAAATGATCCCTGGCCCAGTGAAAACGCCTGAGCTTGTGGATCTTGCTTAGAAATGGCTTCTTCTTTGCACTGTAGAGTTTCAGCTGGCAACGGCGGATGGCACGGTGGATTGTGTTTACTGACAATGGTTTCTGGAAGTATTCCTGAGCCCATTCTGTGATTTCCTTTACAGTAGCATTCCTGTTTGTGGTGCAGTGTCATTTAAGGGCCCGGAGATCACGGACATCCAGTATGGTTTTATGGCCTTGACCCTTACGCACAGAGTTTATTCCAGATTCTCTGAATCTTCGGATGATGTTATGCACAGTTGATGATGATAGATGCAAAGTCTTTGCAATTTTTCGCTGGGTAACACCTTTCTGATATTGCTCCACTATCTTACTGCGCAACATTGTGGGAATTGGTGATCCTCTACCCATCTTGGCTTCTGAGAGACACTGCCACTCTGAGAAGCTCTTTTTATTCCCAATCATGTTGCCAATTGACCTAATTAGTGTTAATTGGTCTTCCAGCTCTTCGTTATGTCAAAATTTACTTTTTCCAGCCTCTTATTGCTACTTGTCCCAACTTTTCTGGGATTTGTTGACACCGTGAAAATTGGAATCAACGTATTTTTCCTTTAAAATGATACATTTACTCGGATTAAACGTTTGATCTGTCATCTAGGTTCTATTACAAATAAAATATTGACATTTGCCATCTCCCCATCATTGCATTCAGTTTTTATTCACAATTTGTTTAGTGTCCCAACTTTTTTGGAATCCGGTTTGTATATTAACTGTTACTCCTCTAGAATAACTAGTAAAAGTAGAGTGATAAGTCTGGGTAGCCCATCCTCTACTGACACGCCGGGAAGTAAGATGGTTCTCCACCAAACAAACAATAGCTGGGGGATGTCTCTGTACCAAGTCAAGGACTGTGTCTGTGAAGGTTCTCATTTATCCAGGTCATGGTATATCTGTAAAGAATAAATCAAGGCAACTGGACTTACTAGTAGATTTCTTGAAAATGTTTCACTCGTTCTTCCAAGGAGCTTTCTCAATTCTGAGTGACTATACAAGAATTCTCTGGGAATAAATATGTAACTGAATCAACATCTAGTAATTATACCCAGCATAGGGTCAGAGGTCATTATACCCAGCATGGGGTCAAAGGTGTTGATTCCATTATCCTAATTGGAGTCAGTAGGTGATAATGACCTCCCAGAAAAAGGTGTCAAGACAGCATTGTATGTGGCAGACAATAGATGTCCAGTGCAATGAGGAATGCTCAGAACTGTATATCGGCGAAACAAAACAACAACTACATCAGCGTATGGCTCAGCATAGAAGAGCCAAAACCTCTGGTCAAGATTCAGCCGTGTACTTGCATCTAAAAGAATCAGGTCACACCTTTGAAGACTGTCAAGTACGTGTTTTGGATAATTGATGATTCAGTTACATATTTATTCCCAGAGAATTCTTGTACAGTCACTCAGAATTGAGAAAGCTTGTTGGAAGAATGAGTGAAACGTTTTCAAGAAATCTACAGTAAGTCCAGTTGCCTTAATTTATTCTTTACAGATATACAAGTCAAGGACCGCTTGTCTCTTTAATTTATCACCCAGACCCTTAACGTTACAAGTTAAAATTCTAACTGACATTAAATCAACCAAAAGAGCCCCAAACCCTGGAAAATTCCAATAGCCCCAGGCCCTCTTTCCTTAACCTATGAGACGCATCGCAAACTCCCCCCAAACCCTCTTTCCCCCCCTCACCCCCCCAATTTTTTTATTTAACCCCAAAATCCAACTGATCCGCCACATTCTGCAACCGATCTCTCAACTAACTACTACCTAGCCCCACCACTGCTACCAATCAGGAAAAGGAAAGTTTAACCAATCAGATATTATTCTGATCGAGCCAGTTCATAGCAAGGTCCGAAGAATCAAAAAAATTTGTTCCATCATTAAAGATGATCCAAAGTTTAGCTGGATAGACAAATGAATACTTAATATCCTTTTTCTGTAAATGTTTTTTTAACCGTAGTAAAAGTACGCCTCTTTTCTTGAATCTCCTTGGAAAAGTCCAGAAAGAAAGCCAATCTGTGCCCATTGTATAAGATAAGAGAGCACTCCCTTGCTCTTCTCAATAACATATCTCTGTCTTATGAGACCAATATCTTCACCAGAAGTTTCAGTAGCTGCCTTCCAGGAATTTGTTTACCTCCGGAGACCTGGTGTGCCCTTTCCACCAAAAACAATGGAGAAAAATGTTCCTTTCCAAACTTCTCCAAGATCAACATTTGTATCATTTGAGCAGGATTTTTTCCTTCAGCACCCTCAGCTAACCCTAGAATTCTCACATTACATCTCCTTGACCAATCTACAACTTTTTTTTTGAGCAGGTTAAAGTCTTCAGGGTACAAATTTTGGTGTTTAATATTTTAAGTTTATTCTGCAGAACACCCACAGACTTTTCTACAGTATCAACTCTATCACAAATCTTCGATACATCATCCCTGATCAGGGCTATATCAGACTGGATTGACGCGAGCTGTAATGAAATGTCCTGTATTAATTCCCCATTTTTTTTTAACTGCCAGCAATATTTATTTTATAGAGGAAGATTCAACATTGGATAATTCTCCTTCCTCCACCCTCTGCATCTCCTCAGGTTGGGAGAATCAATTCAATGTTTCCTCCATTGTGATTGCAGTATTATTATTTCTTTTAGGATTAATATCCTGGAGCCCTTTTTGTCCTGCTCTGGAATTGATCTTTGGAGAATTCAAAAACGGATTGATTTTTGCTGATTCCAATGGTCTCTGAGCTGATTTTACTCCGGAAAATCGTCTGAGCGCCTATTTTGCTTAGAGCCCATTTTTTTAAAGTTTGTCTTTTATTTTTTGGTTTGTTTTTTTCCATCTTCTCCCCCTCTCTTTCCTCTTTTCCTTTTCTCCTCTCCTTTTTTCCTTTTTTTTTCCTTTTCTTTTTTCTTCGTTCCGGAGCACAAGCCGTAATAAAATCTGTAAAGTCCAAGAAACATAAATGGGGAGAGGGTGGAGACCAAAGAAATCCCCAGGAGGAGCAGAGCAGCAAGGAACTTGAGGGACTCCAAACTCGGGTTCAGTCAGGTCAGGCAAACCTTCACACATGGGAGGCAGCAGGAGGCAGGGAGACCTCGTCACAACTGCGAGCAGCCAAGCACTCACTGGATCTGGAGCCACCGGGGAAACAGGTAGCCTTGGCAGTGGTCCGCCACGATAAAATAAGCCGGCCACCGGAGTGGGTCTTCAGATCAATCCAAACGCTGGACACACAAGGGACAGGAGGCACGGTAGAGCTTGGCAGGAGAAGAAGGGGATGGCGTGACGCACCCTATCTACGTGATCACGCCTGGCCTTCTACAAGATCATTAATAAATATATTGAAGAGAATAAGGCCCAACAATGACACCTGTGGTACGCCACTAGTGACAGTGACCTAATCTGAGTATGTACCATTAATAACCACTCTCTGTTTTCTATTACTGAGCCAGTTACTTACCCACATACAGACAATTTCTCCCAGTCCAAGCATTCTCAATTTATATACTAACCTTTTATGTGGTACAGTATCAAATGCTTTGGAGAAGTCAAGATATACAACATCCATTGATTCGTCACCGTCAAGTCTAGAACTTACTGTACCTCCTCATAGAAACTGATTAAATTAGTTTGACCAATACCTCATAAAGCCATGCTGACATGATGTTATATGGTTATTTTCATTGAGGTACTCCAAGATAGTATCTCTTAGAAAACTTTCAAACAGTTTAGCCATGGCAGATGTTAAACTTACCAGCCTACAGTTTCGGGGCTCTGTTTTTGAACACTAGCTATGACATTACTTAATTCTCTTACGATACAGGGGTGTATGCCATCTGGTTCTGGCGAGTTATCTATTTTAATCTTTTTAAGACGCCGCTGTACTTCTTCCTATAATACAAAATATATATTATAATATAAAGGCAATATTCAAAAAGGGGGGGGAAAACAAAAACGGAGCCCAAAAACTTTAGGTCAAAAAGTCTTACATTTGCTATCTGGAGTATCTCAAAGAAAATAAATGTATAGGCAATATCAGCATGGGTTTATAAAGAATTGGTTCTGTCAAACTAATCTAAGCAGTTTCTATGAGGAGATAAGTTGCAGTCTGGACGGGGTTGGGTAAATGGATGTCAAATATTTAGATTTTTCCATAGCATTTGATACTGTGCCACATAAAAGTACATTCTCAGATTGGATCACCATAAATTCCACAGGGGGTCAGTATTGTGCCCTATCTCTTTAATATATTTACTAATGTTATCGTGGAGAGGTTGCATAGTAAGATATACATTTTTGCAGACAAAACTAACCTGTGCAAAGTAATTAAAACAAAAGAGGACAGTATACTGCTACAGATTGATCTCAATAGATTGGAGTCTTGGTCAAAGAAGTGGTAAATGAGGTTTAACACTGATAAATGTAAAGTTATGCATATTGGAATAAAAAATACTAAAAAGTCACTAGTAAATACTAAATGGTAAAACACTGGGCAACACTGACATGGAAAGGGACTTGGGAATGTTAGTGTCACACCTGTGACAGGTCTTAGAAGGTCTGAAAGATTATCTGCAAATTAGTGATCTGACAACCTCTTTTGGTTTCACTTTGTCTGTGTGTTGCTGGTATGTCCACACCTCCTGTTAAGGTGTGGATCATGTGACCTTTACCTATCCCTATTTAGTCTGACTTTACCCATCACTCCTTGCTCTGGATAGCTTCATTTGGTTTTGGAAGAGTTGGAGTGTGGTTCTTGTTGAAGTCCTGTTCATCCATCATCCTCAGAAGTTAAGTGTTATGCTTGTTGTGTTTTGTATTTCTCCCCCTGGTTGTTTACTAGGCCTCAGCGAGACGCTGGTTCCAGGAAAGGAATGGCTTGTCTCTGCCCTGTCATTACCTTTAGGGCATCCGAGGGTCACCAGGGTTTTCTAGGTTCCTGTGTATGGGCATCTCTACCATCGAGAGGTGCCCATACGGATAGGAGTTAGGGCCAGGAGAAAGGTTTTATAGGGGGTGACACCCTTTTCCTTCCCTAGCGGTGAGGCCTAGTGTCTTTCCCCCTCCTCCTTGTTGTCTTTTGGTGTTCTCCCCTACAACATCCGTGACAGTTAGTTGACAGTAAACTTAACTGTAGAAACTAGTGTCAATCAGCTGCTGCAAACGCCAATAAGAAGATGACTGAGTGAAGATCTAATTACCATGTATAACTACATTAACCCCTTGAGGACCTCCCCCGTACATGTAAAGTGGAAGTCCAGTCTCTAAACATGGCAACCGCTAGCACATGCAGCGGGCGCCATAGCTGTCGTGTTTCTGCTATTTTAAATATGGCACATGTATACGATAAGCCATAAGGCTGATCTCATAAATTTTCCCCTTCAGATGCCGTGGTCAAATGTGACCACGGCATCAGAGCAGTCTGGAAGCGGAAGTTGCGCACTTCCGCTCCAGTAACAGCGTTCCCCGGCTGAGGTTGGGGAACCTGTTATACTGATCTAATAGACCGAAGCCTCAAGCAGGCTTCAGAGTCTATTAAATGAATATATATCAATACAGCACTGTATTTTTTATATTGAAAATTAAGTGTTCAGTGATGGTTACTTAGCCATCAATGAACACAATGGGCATTCTAATGATTGCCAGTTATAGTCACCCAGGGTGACTTGAAAAAAGTAAAAGAAAAAAAAAAGTTTTTACAATTATGAAAAAAATTAATAAAAAATCACTCCCCTTTCCTTAAAATAAAAATACTAATACTTAACCAATAAAAAAATAAACATCCTGGGCATCGGCACGTGCGAAAATGCCCATACATTTAAAATATAACAATATTAATAACATATGGCAAATGGCGTAACGGGGGGGAAAATAATCTGCCAATTTGCCACTTTTTGTCACTTCAACTCCCCAATAATTTTTTTTATAAAAAGTGATCAAAAAGTCACACACATTTCGAATTGGTATCACTGATCGCCCTGCAAAAAATTAGCCCTCTCACAGCCCTGTACACATAACAAAAAAGTTAAAGGGGTCAAAATATGGTGATATTAATTTTTTTCTCAAAGGATTTAATATTTTTTTTCAGTATTAAAATGCAAGAAAAATTATATGTGTGGTATCGTTGTAATCGTACTGACCTGGAGAATGAAGATAACAGGTCAATTTTACCGCATAGTGTACAGTGTAAAAAAAGAAAAACCTTTGTCAGAATTGCGTTTTTTCCCAATTCTACCCCATTTGGAATTTTTTTCTGCTTCCCACTACATGTAAATGGCGCCATTAGAAAGTACAACTTGTCCCGCAAAAAGTAAGCGCTCATAAGTAGAGTTGAGCGAACACCTGGATGTTCGGGTTCGAGAAGTTCGGCCGAACTTCCCGGAAATGTTCGGGTTCGGGATCCGAACCCGACCCGAACTTCGTCCCGAACCCGAACCCCATTGAAGTCAATGGGGACCCGAACTTTTCGGCACTAAAAAGGCTGTAAAACAGCCCAGTAAAGGGATAGAGGGCTGCAAAAGGCAGCAAAATGTAGTTAAATCCCCTGCAAACAAATGTGGATAGGGAAATGAATTAAAATAAAAATAAAATAAATAAAAATTAACCAATATCAATTGGAGAGAGGTCCCATAGCAGAGAATCAGGCTTCATGTCAGCAGAGAATCAGTCTTCATGTCATAGCAGAGAAACAGGCTTCACGTCACCCAAAACTGGAACAGTCCATTGTCAGATATTTAGGCCCCGGCACCCAGGCAGAGGAGAGAGGTCCCATAACATAGAATCTGGCTTCATGTCAGCAGAGAATCAGTCTTCATGTCATAGCAGAGAATCAGGCTTCATGTCACCCACCACTGGAACAGGCCACTGTCAGATATTTTTAGGCCCCGGCACCCAGACAGAGGAGAGAGGTCCCATAACAGAGATTCAGGCTTCATGTCAGCAGAGAATCAGTCTTCATGTCATAGCAAAGAATCAGGCTTCATGTCACCCACCACTGGAACAGGCCACTGTCAGATATTTTTAGGCGCCGGCACCCAGACAGAGGAGAGAGGTCCCATAACAGAGATTCAGGCTTCATGTCAGCAGAGAATCAGTCTTCATGTCATAGCAGAGAATCATGCTTCATGTCACCCACCACTGGAACAGTCCATTGTCACATATTTAGGCCCAGGCACCCAGGCAGAGGAGAGAGGTCCCATAACAGAGATTCAGGCTTCATGTCAGCAGAGAATCAGTCTTCATGTCATAGCAGAGAATCAGGCTTCATGTCACCCACCACTGGAACAGGCCACTGTCAGATATTTTTAGGCCCCGGCACCCAGACAGAGGAGAGAGGTCCCATAACAGAGATTCAGGCTTCATGTCAGCAGAGAATCAGTCTTCATGTCATAGCAGAGAATCAGGCTTCATGTCACCCACCACTGGAACAGGCCACTGTCAGATATTTTTAGGCCCCGGCACCCAGACAGAGGAGAGGTTCATTCAACTTTGGGTTGCCCCGCAATATAATGGTAAAATGAAAATAAAAATAGGATTGAATGAGGAAGTGCCCTGGAGTACAATAATATATTGTTAAGGGGAGGTAGTTAATGTCTAATCTGCACAAGGGATGGACAGGTCCTGTGGGATCCATGCCTGGTTCATTTTTATGAACGTCAGCTTGTCCACATTGGCTGTAGACAGGCGGCTGCGTTTGTTGTAATGACGCCGCCTGCCGTGCTGAATACACGTTCAGACAAAACGCTGGCCGCCGGGCAGGCCAGCACCTCCAAGGCATAAAAGGCTAGCTCTGGCCACGTGGACAATTTGGAGACCCAGAAGTTGAATGGGGCCGAACCATCAGTCAGTACGTGGAGGGGTGTGCACAGGTACTGTTCCACCATGTTAGTGAAATGCTAACACGTTCCGTATCAGGTGGTGGTGCAGTTAGCTGTGGCGTGGTGACAAAACTTTTCCACATTTCTGCCATGCTAACCTTGCCCTCAGAGGAGCTGGCCGTGACACAGCTGCGTTGGCGACCTCTTGCTCCTCCTCTGCCTTCGCCTTGGGCTTCCACTTGTTCCCCTGTGACATTTGGGAATGCTCTCAGTAGCGCGTCTACCAACGTGCGCTTGTACTCACGCATCTTACTATCACGCTCCAGTGCATGAAGTAAGGTGGGCAGATTGTCTTTCTACCATGGACCCAGCAGGGTGGCAACCCAGTAGTCCGCACACGTTAAAATGTGGGCAACTCTGCTGTCGTTGCGCAGGCACTGCAGCATGTAGTCCCTCATGTGTGCCAGGCTGCCCAGAGGTAAGGACAAGCTGTCCTCTGTGGGAGGCGTATCGTCATCGTCCTGCGTTTCCCCCCAGCCACGCACCAGTGATGGGCCCGAGCTGCGTTGGGTGCCAGCCCGCTGTGAACATGCTTCATCCTCATCCTCCTCCACCTCCTCCTCATCCTCGTCCTCCTCGTCCTCCAGTAGTGGGCCCTGTCTGGCCACATTTGTACCTGGCCTCTGCTGTTGCAAAAAACCTCCCTCTGAGTCACTTCTAAGAGACTGGCCTGAAAGTGCTAAAAATGACCCCTCTTCCTCCTCCTCCTCCTTTGCCACCTCCTCTTCCATCATCGCCCTAAGTGTTTTCTCAAGGAGACATAGAAGTGCTATTGTAACGCTGATAACGGCGTCATCGCCACTGGCCATGTTGGTGGAGTACTCGAAACAGCGCAACAGGGCACACAGGTCTCGCATGGAGGCCCAGTCATTGGTGGTGAAGTGGTGCTGTTCCGCAGTGCGACTGACCCGTGCGTGCTGCAGCTGAAACTCCACTATGGCCTGCTGCTGCTCGCACAGTCTGTCCAGCACGTGCAAGGTGGAGTTCCACCTGGTGGGCACGTCGCATATGAGGCGGTGAGCGGGAAGGCCGAAGTTACGCTGTAGCGCAGACAGGCGAACAGAGGCAGGATGTGAACGCCGGAAGCGCGAACAGACGGCCCGCACTTTATGCAGCAGCTCTGACATGTCGGGGTAGTTGCGAATGAACTTCTGCACCACCAAATTCAGCACATGCGCCAGGCAAGGGATGTGCGTCAAACCGGCTAGTCCCAGAGCTGCAACGAGATTTCGCCCATTATCGCACACCACCAGGCCGGGCTTGAGGCTCACCGGCAGCAACCACTCGTCGGTCTGTTGTTCTATACCCCGCCACAACTCCTGTGCGGTGTGGGGCCTGTCCCCCAAACATATGAGTTTCAGAATGGCCTGCTGACGTTTACCCCGGGCTGTGCTGAAGTTGGTGGTGAAGGTGTGTGGCTGACTGGATGAGCAGGTGGAAGAAGAGGAGGAGGAAGCTGAGTAGGAGGAGGAGGAGACAGGAGGCAAAGAATGTTGCCCTGCGATCCTTGGCGGCGGAAGGACGTGCGCCAAACAGCTCTCCGCCTGGGGCCCAGCCGCCACTACATTTACCCAGTGTGCAGTTAGGGAGATATAGCGTCCCTGGCCGTGCTTACTGGTCCACGTATCTGTGGTTAGGTGGACCTTGCCACAGATGGCGTTGCGCAGTGCACACTTGATTTTATCGGATACTTGGTTGTGCAGGGAAGGCAAGGCTCTCTTGGAGAAGTAGTGCCGGCTGGGAACAACATACTGTGGGACAGCAAGCGACATGAGCTGTTTGAAGCTGTCTGTGTCCACCAGCCTAAATGACAGCATTTCATAGGCCAGTAGTTTAGAATTCTGGCATTCAGGGCCAGGGATCGAGGGTGGCTAGGTGGGAATTTACACTTTCTCTCAAATGTTTGTGAGATGGAGAGCTGAACGCTGCCGTGTGACATGGTTGAGATGCTTGATGACGCAGGTGGTGGTGTTGCTGGTACATCCCATGTTTGCTGGGCGGCAGGTGCCAACGTTCCTCCAGAGGCAGAGGAAGAGGCCGAGGTGGCAGCAGCAGAAGAGGTAGCAGGGGGAGCCTGAGTGACTTCCTTGTTTATAAGGTGTTTACTCCACTGCAGTTCATGCTTTGCATGCAGGTGCCTGGTCATGCAGGTTGTGCTAAGGTTCAGAACGTTAATGCCTCGCTTCAGGCTCTGATGGCACAGCGTGCAAACCACTCAGGTCTTGTCGTCAGCACATTGTTTGAAGAAGTGCCATGCCAGGGAACTCCTTGAAGCTGCCTTTGGGGTGCTCGGTCCCAGATGGCGGCGGTCAGTAGCAGGCGGAGTCTCTTGGCGGCGGGTGTTCTGATTTTGCCCACTGCTCCCTCTTTGTCTTTTGCTACGCTGTTGGCTCGGTCTCACCACTGCCTCTTCCTCCGAACTGTGAAAGTCAGTGGCACGACCTTCATTCCATGTGGGGTCTAGGACCTCATCGTCCCCTGAATCGTCTTCAACCCAGTCTTCCTCCCTGACCTCCTGTTCAGTCTGCACACTGCAGAAAGACGCAGCAGTTGGCACCTGTGTTTCGTCATCATCAGAGACGTGCTGAGGTGGTATTCCCATGTCCTCATCATCAGGAAACATAAGTGGTTGTGCGTTAGTGCATTCTATCTCTTCCACCCCTGGGGAAGGGCTAGGTGGATGCCCTTGGGAAACCCTGCCAGCAGAGTCTTCAAACAGCATAAGAGACTGCTGCATAACTTGAGGCTCAGACAGTTTCCCTGATATGCATGGGGGTGATGTGACAGACTGATGGGCTTGGTTTTCATGCGCCATCTGTGCGCTTTCTGCAGAAGACTGGGTGGGAGATAATGTGAACGTGCTGGATGCACTGTCGGCCACCCAATTGACTAATGCCTGTACCTGCTCATGCCTTACCATCCTTAGAACGGCATTGGGCCCCACCAAATATGGCTGTAAATTCTGGCGGCTACTGGGACCTGAGGTAGTTGGTACACTAGGACGTGTGGCAGAACGGCCACGTCCTCTCCCAGCACCAGAGGGTCCACTAACCACGACCATGTCCGCGTCCGCGTCCCTTACTAGATGTTTTCCTTATTGTTACCGTTCACTACAATAAGAAAAATATTATTCGGGCCAATGTATTGAATTAAAATTCAGGCCTTTTTTTACAGACACCTAACACTATCTGGCTATCTATTTAGGTACCGTATTACACTAATACAGGCACACCAGTAATGACAGATTTAGCTGAATATAAATTTGAGGCCTATTATTTAGGCAATGGGTGACAGGTATACGTTTACGGACAGAATTAGACTTGGATCTGCACTGTAGCGTGTGTGTGAAGTTCTTGAGAATTACCCTATCAGCACCTTGAATCTAATATACCCTTTTAGGGATAGATTTAAAGTAGGCCTGATACAGCAGAAACCACTAATTTAGAAAATTGCAAAATTGGGAATTGTATTTCAACCCAGAACAAAAACTGTGCTTTGACGGACACTAAATAACTTGACCAGCTAAAACAGTAATGACAGATTTAGCTGAATATAAATGTGAGGCCTATTTTTTAGGCGCTGGGTGACAGGTATACGTTTAATCACAGAATTAGACTTGGATCTGCACTGTAGCGTGTGTGTGAAGTTCTTGAGAATTACCCTATCAGCACCTTGAATCTAATATACCCTTTTAGGGATAGATTTAAAGTAGGCCTGATACAGCAGAAACCCCTAATTTTGAGAATTGCAAAATTGGGAATTGTATTTTAACCCAGAACAAAAACTGTGCTTTGACGGAAACTAAATAACTTGACCAGCTAAAACAGTAATGACAGATTTAGCTGAATATAAATGTGAGGCCTATTTTTTAGGCGCTGGGTGACAGGTATACGTTTAATCACAGAATTAGACTTGGATCTGCACTGTAGCGTGTGTGTGAAGTTCTTGAGAATTACCCTATCAGCAACTTGAATCTAATATACCCTTTTAGGGATAGATTTAAAGTAGGCCTGATACAGCAGAAACCACTAATTTTGAGAATTGCAAAATTGGGAATTGTATTTCAACCCAGAACAAAAACTGTGCTTTGACGGACACTAAATAACTTGACCAGCTAAAACAGTAATGACAGATTTAGCTGAATATAAATGTGAGGCCTATTTTTTAGGCCCTGGGTGACAGGTATACGTTTAATCACAGAATTAGACCTGGATCTGCACTGTAACGTGTGTGTGAAGTTCTTGAGAATTACCCTATCAGCACCTTGAATTTAAATGCACTTGGGTGACAGGCTCAGCTTGCCCCTGATGTAGTATGTGGCCAAAAAATAACCACACTATTGATGGTTAAATGCACTTGATGAAAGCTTGACCCTGATGTAGAATATAGCAAAAAATAACCACACTATTGATGGTTAAATGCACTTGGGTGACAGGCTCAGCTTGCCCCTGATGTAGTATATGGCCAAAAAATAACCACACTATTGATGGTTAAATGCACTTGATCAAAGCTTGACCCTGATGTAGGATATAGCAAAAAATAACCACACTATTGATGGTTAAATGCACTTGGGTGACAGGCTCAGCTTGCCCCTGATGTAGTATATGGCCAAAAAATAACCACACTATTGATGGTTAAATGCACTTGATGAAAGCTTGACCCTGATGTAGGATATAGCAAAAAATAACCACACTATTGATGGTTAAATGTACTTGGTGGCAGCTTGTGCTGGCGCACCACAAGCCACAAAATGGCCGCCGATCACCCCAGAAAAAAGTAACTGAAAAACGCTCTGGGCAGCCTAAAAACACTGAGCAATTGAATAGCAGCAGTTCAATGATCCACAGCTGTAGATCGATCACTGAATGAAGTCTTTTGGAGGAGTTAATCACTGCCTAATCTCGCCCTAACGTCGCAGCTGCAACCTCCCCCTACACTTGTATCAGCAGAGTGACGTGTAGCGCTACGTGACCCAAGCTTCTATAGAGGCTGGGTCACATGCTGCACTGGCCAATCACAGCCATGCCAATAGTATGCATGGCTGTGATGGCCTCTTGGGGCAAGTAGTATGATGCTTGTTGATTGGCTGCTTTGCAGCCTTTCAAAAAGCGCCAAGAAAGCGCCGAACACCGAACCCAGACTTTTATGAAAATGCTCGGGTTCGGGTCCGTGTCACGGACAGCCCAAAATTCGGTACGAACCCGAACTATACAGTTCGGGTTCGCTCATTCCTACTCATAAGGTTATGTGAACGGAAAAATAAAATAGTTATGACTATAGGAAGGAGGGGAGTGAAAAATGAAAAATGCAAAAATGGAAAATCTCAGGGTCAGCTAAGGGTTAAGGGTCAGTTCAGAGATCTCTCCCATGATCTATTTATACCCAGGACTGTGAACGTGAAAGCGGAAATCCTCTGCGTCTAAAGAAAAGAAGATTTCCGTTTCCACATCATTTCTGCCAGAGGAGGTAGTAATGGTGATCTCACTAAGAGTTCAAGAGGACCTGGATGCTTTTTTGGAGTGTAATAATATTAAATAGAATTCTGGGGAATAGTCATTGATCCAGGGAGTTATTCTGATTGCCTGATTGGTCTTGGGAAGGAATTTTTTTCCCCCTAAAATGAGGAAAATTGGCTTTTACCTCACAGTTTTTTTTGGCTTCCTCTGGATTAGAGATGTCCCGAACTATTCGCCGGCGAATAGTTCCCGGCAAACATAGCTTGTTCATGTTCGCCGCGGCGGGCGAACATATGCGATGTTCAGTCCGCCCTCTATTCGTCATCATTGTGTAAACTTTGACCCTGTACCTCACAGTCAGCAGACACATTCCAGCCAATCAGCAGCAGGCACTCCCTCCCAGACCCTCACACCTCCTGGACAGCATCCATTTTAGAGTCATTCGGAAGCTGCATTCTTAGTGAGAGGAGAGAGTGTACAAGCTATGTACAAGCTAGTGAGACAGTGTAGCTGCTGCTGATTTAATAGGGAAATCGATAGCTAGGCTAGTGTATTCAGTGTCCACTACAGTCCTGAAAGACTCATCTGATCTCTGCTGTAAGCACAGCACCCCAAAAAGCCCTTTTTAGGACTAGAACATCAGTCTGCTTTTTTTTTTTTTTCCTGTGTAATCTAATTGCAGTTGCCTGCCTGCCAGCGTGTGTGTCAGGCTCACAGCGTATACTTTGCCCACTTACCCAGTGCCTATTATATTTGACTGTAATATAATAGCAGTCAGTTGCCGACACGCGCGTGTGTTTCATGCCCTGCAAGTGCATAGTGTCAGCAGCGCAACTCATATCTGGTGTCACATTCGATTACATTTAAAGAAAAACAACAATTTTGACTGTGAATAAATAGCAGTCAGTTGCACACACGTGTTTGTGTGTTTAAGGCCCAGCTGCCAGTGCATAGTGTCACTTCAGCGCCATTCATATCTGGTGTCACATTCGATTACATTTAAAGAGGACCTTTCACCGATTATTACACTATGAACTAACTATACAGAAATGTAGAGCGGCGCCCGGGGATCTCACTGCACTTACTATTATCCCCGGGCGCCGCTCTGTTCTCCTGCTATGCCCTCCGGTATCTACGCTCCCTAAATTATGGTAGGCAGAGTCTACCCTTGTTCTTCTGTAGCGCTGGCCAATCGCATTGCAGAGCTCACAGCCTGGGAGAAAATAACCTCCCAGGCTGTGAGCTCTGCGCTGCGATTGGCCAGCGCTAGAGCAGAACAAGGGCAGACTCCGCTTACCATAACTTAGTGACTGGAATCTCCGCCTACTATAACTTAGTGAGCGGAGATACCGGAGGGCATAACGGGAGAACGGAGCGGCGCCCAGGGATAATAGTAAGTGCAGTGAGATCCCCGGGGTCCGCTCTACATGTCTGTATAGTTAGTTCATAGTGTAATAATCGGTGAAAGGTCCTCTTTAAAGAAAAACAACAATTTTGACTGTGAATAAATAGCAGTCAGTTGCACACACTTGTTTGTGTGTTTAAGGCCCAGCTGCAAGTCCATAGTGTCACTTCAGCGCAACTCATATCTGGTGTCACAGTAGCTTGCATGTATAGTACATGTATAGCAGGGGCCGTCGTGGTCGTGGTGCTGTGATTCCCTTTGGCCCTAGAGAAAATGCCCAGTGTTCAGAGGCCACGTACCCTGAACTCGAAAAGTTCTGAGGACATAGTTGACTGGCTAACACAGGACACCCAATCTTCTACAGCTTCCTCTCGGAACCTTGACGCACCATCCTCCTCCAGCTCAGCTTCGGGCACCTCTTAAGTTACCACTCGCCCGCCTGCCGCCACCACCAACACTAGCACCACAGCCGCTTCACTTGATCTGTCAGAGGAGTTATTTACACATCAGTTGGAAGAAATGAGTGATGCACAACCATTATTGCCAGAGGATGTAGATAACAGGGATATGTCTCAGTCAGGCAGCATTACAAACATGGACATACGGTGTGATGATGATGATGTTGTACCCGCTGCTGCTTCCTTTGCTGAGTTGTCAGATACAAGTGAAGTGGTTGATGATGACGATGTGTCCATGGATGTCACGTGGGTGCCCGCTCGAAGAGAAGAAGAACAGGTGGAAAGTTCTGATGGGGAGACAGAGAGGAGGAGGAGACGAGTTGGAAGCAGGGGGAGGTCGTCGCAAGGGGCTAGTGGCACAGTCAGACAGCATGCATCGGCACCCGGGGTCAGCCAGACAGCACGCCAATCAACGCATGCTGTTGCCACCACCTGAATGCAGTCATTGCAGAGCTCAGCAGTGTGGCATTTTTTTTGTGTGTCTGCCTCTGACAACAGCGATGCCATTTGCAACCTGTGCCAAAAGAAACTGAGTCGTGGGAAGTCCAACACCCACAAACGCCTATGGGATCAACACATGAGTACAAGCAGCACACAAACTCAAAGCCGCCATCCTCCTCCTGGTCCAGCATCTTCAGCCACGTCAACCACTGCTGTCCTCCTTGCCCCCTCTCAACCATACGCCACTCCGTCTCTCGCCTTGAGCAGTTCCTGCTCATCTGCCCACAGTCAGGTGTCTGTCAAGGACATGTTTGAGCATAAGAAGCAAATGTCACAAAGTCACCCCCTTGCCCGGCGTCTGACAGCTGGCTTGTCTGAACTCTTATCCCGCCAGCTTTTACCATACAAGCTGGTGGAGTCTGAGGCCTTCAAAAAATTTGTAGCTATTGGGACACCGCAGTGGATGGTACCCGGCCAAAATTTCTTTGCACAAAAGGCAATCCCCAACATGTACTCGATTGTGCAAATGGAAGTAATGGCATGTCTGGCACACAGTGTTGGGGCAAGGGTCCATCTGACCACTGATACCTGGTCTGCAAAGCATGGTCAGGGCAGGTATATCACCTACACTGCGTATTGGGTAAATCTGCTGATGGCTGCCAAGCATGGAATGCGTGGCTCTGCAGAGGAGTTGGTGACACCGCCACGACTTGCAGGCAGGCCTGCTGCCACCTCCTCTACTCCTCCTACTCCATCCTCTTCCATAACCTCCTCGGCTGAGTCCTCTTCTGCTGCTGCATCTTGCTCCACATCAACGGCACCCCCCAAGCTCTCCAGGGACTATTACGGATACGACAGTGTCACGCCATCTTGGGGTTGACTTGCCTAAAAGCAGAGAGTCACACCGGACCATAACTCCTGTCCGCCCTGAACGCACAGGTGGATCAGTGGCCGACTCCGCACCTACTGGAGATCGGCAAAGTGGTGTGTGACAACGGAAGCAATTTGTTGGCGGCATTGAATTTGGGCAAGTTGACACATGTGCTGTGCATGGCACATGTGTGTAATCTGATCGTACAACGCTTTGTGCATAAGTACCCAGGCTTACAGGACGTCATGAAGCAGGCCAGGAAGGTGTGTGGCCATTTCAGGCGTTCATACACTGCATGGTGCACTATTCAGATATCCAGCGGCGAAACAACATGCCAGTGAGGCGCTTGATTTGCGACAGCCCGACACGTTGGAATTCAACACTCCTAATGTTCGACCGCCTGCTCCAACAAGAAAAAGCCATCAATGAGTATTTGTATGACCGGGGTGCTAGGACAGCCTCTGCAGAGCTGGGAATTTTTTTGCCACGTTACTGGACGCTCATGCGCAATGCGTCCTTTTGAGGAGGTGACAAACCTAGTCAGTCGCACTGAAGGCACCATCAGCGACATTATCCCATTTGTTTTCTTCCTGGAGCGTGCCCTGCGAAGAGTGCTGGATCAGGCCATAGATGAGCGTGAAGAGGAAGAGTTGTGGTCACCATCACCACCAGAAACAGCCTTATCAGCATCGCTTGCTGGACCTGCGGCAACGCTGGAAGAGGAGTGTGAGGAAGAGGAGTCAGAGGAGGAATGTGGCTTTGAGGAGGAGGAGGAAGACCAACCACAACAGGCATCCCAGGGTGCTCGTTGACACCTATCTGGTACCCGTGGTGTTGTACGTGGCTGGGGGGAAGAACATACCTTCAGTGAGATCACTGAGGACGAGGAACGGGACATGAGTAGCTCGGCATCCAACCTTGTGCAAATGGTTATGCTGTCGTGCCTGTTGAGGGACGCTCGTATAAAAAGGCTGAAGGAGAACGACCTGTACTGGGTGGCCACACTACTAGACCCCCAGTATAAGCAGAAAGTGCCTGAAATGTTACCGAATTACTGGAGGTCGGAAAGGATGCAGCAGTTCCAAAATAAATTAAAAAGTATGTTTTACACAGCGTATAAGGGTGATGTCACAGCACAATGGGAATCTAACAGGGGAAGAGGTGAAAGTAATCCTCCCACGACCACGCCGGCAAGGACAGGGCGCTTTACAGACGTGTTGTTGATGGAGGACATGCAGAGCTTTTTAAGTCCTACGCATCGCCACAGCCCTTCGGGGTCCACCCTCAGAGAACGACTCGACAGACAGGTAGCAGACTACCTCGCCTTAACTGCAGATATTGACACTCTGAGAAGCGATGAACCCCTTGACTACTGGGTGTGCAGGCTTGACCTGTGGCCTGAGCTATCCCAATTTGCGATAGAACTTCTGGCCTGCCCCGCTTCAAGTGTCCTGTCAGAAAGGACCTTCAGTGCAGCAGGAGGTAATGTCACTGAGAAGAGAAGTCGCCTAGGTCAAAAAAGTCTAGATTACCTCACCTTTATTAAGATGAATGAGGGATGGATCCCGAAGGGACTGACAGTGGGCGATACATTCGACTAAAAAAGGCCTGATGAGATGAGCTGCCTTGGGCTAAAAATGGTCCACACGCTGCTGTATTTTATCTCTGAATGCCGGATGACTTGCGTGACTTATCCGCCACTAACTAGGGTTCAA
Organism: Bufo bufo; assembly: GCF_905171765.1. Taxonomy (NCBI): domain Eukaryota; kingdom Metazoa; phylum Chordata; class Amphibia; order Anura; family Bufonidae; genus Bufo; species Bufo bufo. The sequence goes on from NC_053393.1 coordinate 285,901,191, forward strand.
GCTGCAATGTTTTAGGGCACTTTCTGCCTGGGAAACATCAATTTTTCTGGCAACAATACCAGATTTTTCAGGCATGTGTACATGCCTAATTTTTCTGGCCTCTGGTGCTGCACTGTGGCTTCAAAAAACAAACAAAAAAAAAGCCACATACATGTGTCAATTCCCCTTCGTGATCGTTACCTTGTTGTGTTGAAGGGGCTTGTGTATCACAATGAAGCGACCACCTCTATGAGTGTGTTGGCAATGGCAATGTTGGCACACCCCAGATGATAAGGTCGTTGCTTCATTGTGAACAGACCAAAAGCGATCGGCTGGATAATTTTGCATAGAAAAAACATTAATTTTCTTTGTGATCATCTAAGGTGATCATTAAAGCCTACTAGGCCAACAATAGGCCCACACTGCAGAATCATTGTTTTCTGGGTCACTTAACTACCTCAGCACGACCATAGGCTTTGAAAAAACCCCATCGCCTCCCAAACGTGCGCACGAGCACAGTCATCACTACACCAAGATTGACGCATAGAGGTATAAAATATATGTCATGAGTGTGTCAACTATTGACAACTCTTTGCGGTTGTCTAAAATCTATTCCATACACGTCCCCTGAAAGGGGACGTAACAGGGATTAAACTGATAGGCTCCTATCTGGTGGCACAGTAGATTGCACGCGCAGTGCCCCAAATTGGAAGTAGGAGGACCAACCAAGCATCTTTTTCCATCTCCCGGTTCCTAAAATCGATTCCATATACACGTCCCCTGTAAGGGGACGTAACAGGGATTAAACTGATAGGAATAGTACTACTTAACACACCTTATAATAACGCAGAGAGAGGAGTCTGAAGAAGGGGAGTCAGAGGAGGAAAGTGGCTTTGAGGAGGTGGAAGACCAACCACAGCAGGCGTCCCAGGGGGCTTGTTGTCACCTTTCGGGGACCCTTGGTGTTGTACGTGGCTGGGTGGAGGAAGAGACCTTCAATGACATCAGTGAGGACAAGGAACTGGACATGGCTAGCTTGGTATCCAACCTTGTGCAAATGGGGAGTTTGCGTTTGTGCAAATGGACTGTTTGCGGTTGTTTGCGGTGCGTTAAACAGGGAGTTTGGTCTGTCACTGTGAAGCGGGCGTAACTCTTACACTACCTGATCGATACAACATCATACCTGATGTTTTAAAGCACGTTATTCCAAACAATTTAGGAATGTTAGGTGATTTATGTCCTTTATGGATTAAAACCAGACTCTGCGTCAACTATGTAATTTTTTATGGGAGTTTTGCCATGGATCCCCCTCCGGCATGCCACAGTCCAGGTGTTAGTCGCCTTGAAATAACTTTTCCATCACTATTGTGGCCAGAAAGAGTCCCTGTGGGTTTTAACCCCTTAAGGACGCAGGGCGTATCGGTACGCCCTATTTCCCGAGTCCTTAAGGACTCAGGGCGTACCGGTACGTCCTAACTTGAAATCGGCATTCCGGCGCCCCAGGGGTTAATCGGAACGGGATTTCGGCTGAAATCATTCAGCCGGCATCCCGTAACAATGCAGGGGGGGGTCATTTGACCCCCCCACATCGACGATCGCAGAAAACCGCAGGTCAATTCAGACCTGCGGTTTTCTGCGTTTCCGGTCCATTCGGGTGTCCTGTGACCCGATGAACCAGAAAAAGACTGCGATCGGTGGCGTAATTATACACCACCTATCGCAGTCCGAGGATTTGAAGAGGCGGTGCTGGCCCTGGTGCTGAATGCTGCTGTCCAGGGTGCTGATTGGTGCAGGGGAGAGAGGCGCGAGATTCAAACTTCTCTCCCCTCCTCTTCCTGTCCAGCACCCAGACCGTGCAGCACCGTCCAGAACGAGCTCCTGTGTCCCCACAATCGGCATCCATCACCCTCCTGCACCCATCGCCACCCAGGTAGGTTAGGGTCAGTGAGGGAGAGGCACCGTTAGGCAGGGAAAGAAGGGAAAAGTTAGTTAGGAAAAAAAAAAAAAAAAAACACTTTTATTTCCAAACTTTCTTTGATCCATCCATCAGACCCCAGATCCCCCCCTGCCACTTGCCCCCCCCCCCCCACCCCCCTTCCCCACCACCAGCCCCCCCCCTCCCCTGACCACCAGCCCCCTTACCACCACTTTTTTTTTTCTGCGTGCGCTGACTGGCCGGCACTTTTTAGCGTCCGTCCAGTGTTAGCGCATCGCCCGCCCCACCACGCCACCGACCGCTGATCAGCGTTGTACCGCTGATCAGCAAGTTTGAACTTTTTTTTTCCTAACACTTGCCCTTTCTTTTTTTGCCTTTTTTAGTACGCGAACACCCGTTGCCCCCACACACACGCACATATAATAAAGGTTTCCACACACGCACACATACACGCACACACACCCATGGCCCGCCGGATGTTCTCGGCCGAGGAGGCATACGCCCAGATTGCCTCCGACTCTGAGAGCCCCAGTGAGGATGAGGATGACCCCACGTTCCTTTTATCATCCGCATCCTCCTCATCATCATCTGATGACGATGAGCCACCAAGGCGGCGGAGACGCCGCCAGGCGGAGCCAGGGGCCCCACATGCTAGGGATCCTGTGGCCCACCCTAGTACGAGCCGCCCTGGGGTTCGTACTGGTTTCCCGGCCCACCAAATAAGTCCACCGGAGCCCCCTGCCGATGAACTTAGCTGGTGTCCCCCAGTGGACTTTGAGCCTGAGATTCCGGATTTTGCTGGCAATCCTGGAATCCAGATTCCCACAGTGGGGTTTACTGAAATAGACTATTTTCGTTTTTTTTTCAGTAACCCACTGGTGAATCTGATGGTGGAGCAGATGAATCTGTACGCCCAACAGTTCGTCGCTCAAAACCCAGGCTCATTTTTGGCTAGACCCGGTGGCTGGACGCCGGTCAGTGCAGCCGAGATGAGGACATTTTGGGGCCTCGTGCTGCATATGGGTCTAGTCCAAAAACCCAGTGTCAGGCAATACTGGAGTGGGGACGTCCTATACCAGACCCCACTGTACAGTATGGTCATGACACGTCCCCGGTTTGAGGCCATCCGGAAATGTCTGCATTATTCCAATAATGCAGCATGTCCCCCCCCGAAGTGATCCTGCCTATGACCGGCTGTACAAGATACGGCCGGTCATCGATCACTTTGGGGCCACATTTCAGCAGGCCTACGTACCTGGAAGGGAGGTCGCGGTTGATCCGGGAATCTCGCCCCTCATACACACGAAATTTGTAATTGTACCCTGAGGTACTCTCACAAATTTTGTATAGCTTCACGCCATACCTCGCCCGCTTTGTGGGAATATATTGGCGGAAACTGAGTCTCCCCTTGAACGCAACGAGAGACTCAGTTTCCGCCAATATATTCCCACAAAGCGGGCGAGGTATGGCGTGAAGCTATACAAAATTTGTGAGAGTACCTCAGGGTACACTTACAAATTTCGTGTGTACGAGGGGCGAGATTCCCGGATTCAACCCCCAGAATGTCCCCCCACTCTGGGTGTTACCGGGAAACTCGTGTGGGACCTTATGTACCCACTGCTGGATAAGGGTTACCACTTGTACGTGGACAACTTTTATACCAGCATTCCCTTGTTCAGGTCCCTTGCCGCCAGATCCACGTTCGCTTGTGGGACCGTGCGGAAAAATCAACGCGGCCTCCCTGCCTACCCCCTCCAGGTACCTATCCCCAGGGGTGAGACCCGTGCACTTACCAGTGGAAACCTGTTGCTGGTCAGGTATAAGGACAAGAGGGATGTCCTTATGCTGTCCACAATCCACGGTAACAGCACCACCCCTGTCCCTGTGCGAGGTACCGCGGCAACAGTCCTCAAGCCCGATTGTATCGTCGCCTACAATCGGTATATGGGAGGAGTTGATCTCTCGGATCAAGTCCTCAAGCCATATAATGCCATGCGCAAAACCCGGGCATGGTACAAAAAAGTTGCAGTCTACTTGGTGCAGTTTGCCATGTACAACTCTTTTGTACTATCCCGAAGCGCTGGCAGCACAGGGACATTCCTCCAATTCTATGAGGCAGTCCTCAAGGACCTGATCTTTTCGGACCGGGAAAGAGCAGGCCGGAGTACCTCGGGAATTGGAGGCGCCCGGATCGTCCCTGGCCAACACTTTCCAGGTGTGGTCCCCCATACTGGAAAGAAGGGACGAACCCAAAAAAAGTGCAGAGTGTGTCGCAGGAGGGGGATACGGAAGGACACCACCACTCAGTGCGACACTTGCCCCGATCATCCGGGCCTCTGCGTTATCGATTGCTTCAGGGAGTATCACACTTCCATGGAGTACTAAATTTTTATAATCCCCAACAGTCCACTAGAGAACATAAAAAACTATGGCTCTCAGACTTTGGAGACACGGAAACATTTTTTTTTTCCCCAAAAAATATTAGTTTTAGTGCAGGCATCCTCAAACTGCGGCCCTCCAGATGTAAACTATAACTCCCAGCATGCCCAGACAACCTACAGCCATCAGCAGGGCATGGTGGGAATTGTAGTTTTACAACATCTGGAGGGCCGCAGTTTTTAGGATGCCTGCTTAGTGTCTCCAAAGTCTGAGAACCATACATATTGGGCATCGTCGCGTGCGTAAAAGTCGTCGCTATAAAAATAACTTTTGCCCAAAGGCCTCGGATGAACGGTGTTAAAAATATAAAATAAAAACGGTGCCAAAACACCCATTTTTGGGCAAAATTTCCATTTGAATCCTTTTTGCCGGTAATAAAGCAAGGGTTAACCGCCAAACAAAACTCAATATTTATGGCCCTGATTCTGTAGTTTGCAGAAACACCCCATATGTGGTTGTAAATGGCTATATAGCCGCACGGCAGGGCATAGAACGAAGGGAACTCCATATGGTTTCTAGAAGGCAGATTTTGATGGACATTTTTTTTTTTGACACCATGTCCCATTAGAAGCCCCCCCTGATGTAGCCTAGACTAGAAACTCCAAAAAAGTGACCCCATCTAAGAAACTACACCCCTCAAGGTATTCAAAAGTTACTTTACAAACTATGTTAACCCTTTAGGTGTTCCACAAAACTAAATAGCGAATGTAGAAACAATTTTAGAATTATTTTTTTGTTACATTGCCTCAAAAAAGAGTAATATAGAGCAACCAAAAATCATATTTACCCCTAAAATAGTCCCAAAACAACAACCACCTTATCCCGTAGTTTCCTAGATGGGGTCACTTTTGTGGAGTTTCTACTCTAGGGGTGCATCAGGGGGCTTGAAAGGGTACATGGTGTAAATAAACCAGTCCAGCAAAATCTGCCTTCCAAAAACCATATGACGTTCCCCTTCTTCTATGTCCTGCCGTTTAGCCAAATAGTAGTTTACGACCACATATGGGGTGTTTCTGCAAACTACAGCATCGGGGCAACCCATTTTGAGTTTTGTTTGGCAGTTAACCCTTGTTTTACTCCTGGAAAAAATTGATTATATAGGAAAATTTTCCAAAAAATTGAAATTTCAAAATTGTTTCTCCATCTGCCATCAACTCTTGTGGAACACCCAAAGGGTTAACAAAGTTTGTAAACCCAGTTTTGAATACCTTGAGGGGTGTACTTTCTTATATGGAGTCACTTTTTTGAAATTTCTATTCTAGGGGTGCAACAGGGGGCTTCAAATGGGACATGGTATAAACAAAACCAGTCCTGCAAAATCTGCCTTCCAAAACCCATATGGTGTTCCCCTCCTTCTATGTGCTCCCGTTCGGCCAAACAGTAGTTTACGACCACATATGGGGTGTTTCTGAAAACTACAGAATCGGGGCAACCCATTTTGAGTTTTGTTTGGCAGTTAACCCTTGTTTTACTCCTGGAAAAAATTGATTATATTGGAAAATTTTCCAAAAAATAGAAATTTCAAAATTGTTTCTCCATCTGCCATCAACTCTTGTGGAACACCTAAAGGGTTAACAAAGTTTGTAAACCCAGTTTTGAATACCTTGAGGGGTGTACTTTCTTAGATGGAGTCACTTTTTTGAAATTTCTATTCTAGGGGTGCAACAGTCGGCTTCAATTGGGACATGGTATAAACAAAACCAGTCCTGCAAAATCTGCCTTCCAAAACCCATATGGTGTTCCCCTCCTTCTATGTGCTCCCGTTCGGCCAAACAGTAGTTTACGACCACATATGGGGTGTTTCTGCAAACTACAGAATCGGGGCAACCCATTTTGAGTTTTGTTTGGCAGTTAACCCTTGTTTTACTCCTGGAAAAAATTGATTATATTGGAAAATTTGCCAAAAAATATAAATTTCAAAATTGTTTCTCCATCTGCCATTAACTCTTGTGGAAGACCTAAAGGGTAAATAAAGTTTGAAAAAACAGTTTTGAATACCTTGAGGGGTGTAGTTTCTAGAATGGGGTCATTTTTGGGAGGTTTCTATTATCTAAGCCTCACAATATGACTTCAAACCTGAACTGGTCCATAAAAAGTGGGATTTTGAAGATTTCTGAAAATTTCAAAATTTGCTTCTAAACTTCTAAGCCTTGTAACATCCCCAAAAAATTAAATATCATTCCCAAAATGCTACAAACATGAAGTAGACATATGGGGAATGTAAAGTCATCACAATTTTTGGGGGTATTACTATGTATTACAGAGGTAGAGAAACTGAAACTTTGAAATTTGCTAATTTTTCAAAATTTTCGGTAAAAATTTTATTTTTTTATGCAAAAAAATTTACTTTTTTGACCCAATTTTAGCAGTGTCATGAAGTACAATATGTGACGAAAAAACAATCTCAGAACGGCCTGGGTAAGTCAAAGCGTTTTAAAGTTATCAGCACTTAAAGTGACAGTGGTCAGATTTGCAAAAAATGGCCAAGTCCTTAAGGTGAAATAGGGCCGAGTCCTTAAGGGGTTAAAATTCGTCTGCCTATTGAAGTCTATGGCGGTTTGCCCGTTTGCGAACATTTGCGGAAATTCGCGTTCGCAGTTCGCGAACGGAAAATTTTATGTTCGCGACATCTCTACTCTGGATTAACTTTGAAAGATAACTTCACAGGATAACATGCTGAGGCTACTTTCACATCTGTGCTTTCCCTTTTCACTATTCAGATCCGTCATATGATCTCAATAGCGGGGGAAAAAGGGGGAAAAGCATGGGGACAAAACTGAACTGAATGAAACAGAATGCACCAGAATGCATTCCGTTCTGTTTGGTTCCGTCCCCATCAATCAGCGTTTTTCTGTCCGCGATGTGATGCGGAGCAAGATAGATCCGTCATGACTCACAATGTAAGTCAATGGGGACGGATCAGTTTTCTCGTACACAATAGAAAACGGATCCATCCCCCATTGACTTTCAATGGTGTTCATGACGGATCCGTTGTGTCTATTTTAAAGATAATACAACCAGATCCATTCATAGCAGATGCAGACGGTCGTATTATGACGAAAGCATTTTTGCTGATCCATGACGGATCCAGAAAAAGTACTAGTGTGAAAGTAGCCTGAACCATATTGATTTATAAAGAAAAGAGAAGTGTAGCAGCTCTCACCGGCCCTTCCTTTGATTGTGAGCACGGATGGCCCGTGTCAGGTGCGGGCAGCAAATACAAAAAGAAGTTGAGAGAAATCCAGCTCCACTTGGATAAAGGAATATGCATTTATTCAGCTTGCGGTTAAAAACTCATCCATGAATTACAAAAATTAGCAGTCTTGTCTACGCGTTTCGGGCTACCAGAGACAATTCCAGCCCTTCTTCATGACACAGAAAGACATTAAAAGTGAGACCTTTTAAAGGGGAGAGTGCACCTGTGTTCACTGATTGTTTACACAGGCCTGTAACCGCCTCCAGGAAAAGGTACCACACCTTCAGTTAACTCTTCTCATGAAAATTAAATAAAAGAAAAAACAAAAATATAACCATATATATGCATAGAAAAAATATATACATGTAATAGCTATGCAAAAACTATGTCATACAATGGTATACATATAAAAAGGATACATGGGGTATATGCTGGATATATAGCAGTGATTTAGCAGAATATGATGGAATGTAATGGAAGTCAGGTCACCAGAAAATTAATTGCTATAGAATTCTCAGGAAAAGGAGGAATTCATGCACCAAATTGTTAGTATGTGAGTTATTGCTGCAAAATCAGATCTAGGCGTTTATTAAGCCCCTCAGGTTGACGCGTGTTCAGTGAAAAAATCCAAAAAGATTCTCTGTTTAATAATTTTCTTCTATAATCTCCTCCACGCTTAGGCAGAAAAACTTTTTCTATGCCTTGTACTACCATGTCTGATGTGTCCCCACCATGGCAGACGGCAAAATGCAGACTAGCTGCAGACACATTGCGACTGCCATGGTGGGGCACATCAGAGATGTGTTTGCGTATTCTAGATTTTATTGCATTACTAGTGCAGCCCACATATTGCAATTTACATTTTGTGCAAGTGATCAAATAAACAGCGTGGGTTGTATTGCAATTGAGATACGCTTTCATTGGAAAAACTCTGTTGTTTACAGTTGAGGAAAAAGTTTTGGATTTAATCATATGTGTGCAGCAGATGCATCTGTGGTGTCCGCACTTGTAACTCCCCTTGGTCCTAAGCCACACTGGTTGCGACTTTTTCTCTTCTTGATATAGGCTAGGGCTGACATAGTTTGCAATTGTGGGCGCCCTTCTAGCTGCGCATTTAACCCCATCTGCAACTATGTCAGTCCATTCTCTGTCATAAGACAGGACAGGAAAAAGTTTTTTTATGATATGACATATCTGTTGGTACTCTGTACTATATTGTGTCACAAACAGATTATTCCTTCTGCCCTTATCCTTGGTATTATAATTTTTATTTCTATTTTTATTTCCGCTATTAGTGCCTATATCAAGTGGTGGAGCCTCCCTTTGTAATAGATCTTCCTGTCTAGGGTAGAGGAGGGATCCCCTTTCAATGATTGAAACATGAGCTATGGCATCCTTTACATGTTTTGCACTATAACCTCTTTTACCCAGTCTATGGGAAATATATCCAGCCTCCTCCATAAAGCTTATTTCTTCCGTGCAATTCCTTCTTGCACAGATTATTTCCCCCCTGGGTATGTTGGCAGTTACATGTTTTGGATGACAAGATGTCGCATGTAATGTAGTATTACCTGCCATAGGTTTCCTGTATGTGCAGGTAGATACCTGACTGGTGGCGGGGTCCCCCCTCAGGCGCAAATCCAAAAAAGCCACCTCCAATGTATCATGATGGACACTAAAGGAGATGGTATCCACACAGGAGTTGATGTAACCACAAAAGGATGGTATGGCCGCCACATCGCCCGTCCAAATCAGGATCAGGTCATCGATGTAACGGCCATACCACCTGATGTGGTGCCAAAAAGGGTGGGTGTCGATGAAGAGAAAACACCTCTCCCACCATGCCATAAAAATATTGGCGATGGAGGGAGAGAATTTAGCCCCCATCGACACCCCCGATATCTGAAGATAAAATTTATTGTTGAACATGAAGAAATTGCGCCTGAGGAGGAAGTCCACCACCATCACGACATATTCCTGCAAGCCTACAGTGATATTGCCATATATCTGTAGGAACCAAGTTAGGGATTTAATGGCCAATTCATGGGAAATATTAGTATACAAGGACACCACGTCTGCTGTGATCCAAACATAATTTGAGGACCATTCAATACTATCAATTGTTTGCAGAACAGACGTGGTGTCCCTGAGATAACCCGGTATTAGTGGTATAAGTGGCTGAAGTATGGAATCAACCCATTGTGACATTCTCTCCGAGAAGGAGCCAATGCCCGCTACAATTGGCCTAAGGGGAGGTGGAAAAACATTCTTATGTGTTTTTGGAAGTGCATGGAACACTGGGATAACTGGGGACATAGTATAAATATACTCTGATTCTTTATTGGTTAGGAAGCCTGATTGGATCCCTAAATCCAAGATGGCCCCAAGCTCCTTTTGAAAAGAGGGGAGGGGATTGTCGCTGAGAGTGACATAAACTGATGTGTCACTGAGCATGGATTCAATTAGGGTCCGGTATAGACCACTGTCCAGCACGACAACCCTGCCCCCCTTATCAGATTGTTTAATTACAACATCAACTCTTGTTTTCAGATCCTGGAGTGCCTTTTTTTCTTTTTTAGTAATATTACTACAACCCACAGAATCATGATTGATCTGATCATGCAGCAAAACTAAATCACGTTCCACCAAATCCTGGTATCTATCCAGTGCTGGAGATCTGGACTGAATCGGATAAAAATCCTGATTCTTTGTATGAAAATGCATAGATCTGTTGTACAGATCCAGATCATCCAGAACTGTATTAGACTCTTGTAATTCACAAACATGCATCATTTCATGGAAACTCATGTGTCTATTATTTAAAGTATTCACATCAGCACAGACGGTGGGATCACTATTGGATGCAACAGGGTGATCAGCGTCCCCAGCCTCCGCAGCACAAACATCATTACCACCCACCTGAAAATGCTGACGGAGAGTAAGGGCGTGGGCCAGCCTGTTGACATCCAAGAGCGTCCTATACAGGTCAAATTGACAGGTAGGAGAAAAGGTTAAGCCTCTTTTAAGTATGCTGATATCATCAGCTGACAATATGGAAGCGGATAGGTTGATTACTTCCAGTTCATCCTGTCCTTTTTGTATCTTGTCGGATATCGGCGGTTTGCCATGTTTTCGGCCTGCTCTCCGTTTTTTGAAACCGCTTTGTGTGAAACAGTCTCTTGACTTTGTATGGCCTGCGTCGATGACGAGATGAAATCCTGTTCGGAATCGGCAGAATCCAAATCTGTTGAACTGAAGGAAACCCTTTGTTGATTGTTTCTTTTCTTTTTATTGCGCAACTTTTTTAGGATTGAACGGGGTGTGTTCTGTTTGGAGTCTGTCCACGTATACACCTGGTTGGACTGATAGTCAAGCAGATCACGGTTAAATTTTCTCGTACACAATAGAAAACTGATCCATCCCCCATTGACTTTCAATGGTGTTCATGACGGATCCGTTGTGTCTATTTTAAAGATAATACAACCAGATCCATTCATAGCAGATGCAGACGGTCATATTATCATGACAAAAGCATTTTTGCTGATCCATGACGGATCCAGAAAAAGTGCTAGTGTGGAAGTAGCCTGAACCATATTGATTTATGTCTTTCTTCAGCCTTAAAAACTATTGGGGTAATTTACCAAACTGGTGTAAAGTAGAACTGGCTTAGTTGCTCATAGCAACCAATCAGATTCCACCTTCCATTTTCCATAGGAGCTGTCATAAATGAACGGTGGAATCTGATTGGTTGCTATGGGCCGCTAAGCCAGTTCTACCTTACACCGGTTTGATAAATCACCTCATATGTTACTTTGTTGTGTTACTATGATGTGTGTCGTGAGACAACAGTCTAAGAATCGACTTGATAAGTAACAGCATTCCACAGTCATTACCGCGTCAGGTTTGCAAAATTAGGCTCGGTACTTGAAATGACACTGTTCTTTAAACACATTTTTGATATGTTAGGCCCCTTTCACACGAGCAAGTTTTCCACGTGGGTGCAATGTGTGATATGAACGCATAGCACTCGCATTGAATCCTGACCCATTCATTTCAATGGGTCTGTGTACATGAGCTTTTTTTTTCAAGCATCAGTTCTGTGTTGTGTGAAAAACGCTGCATGTTCTATATTCTATGTTTTTCACGCAGCCCTGGCCCCATAAAAGTGAATGGGGCTTCAGTGAAAAACACATTGCATCCGCAAGCAAGTGCGGATGCAATGCATTTTTCACTGGTGATTGCTGAGATGTTGTTTGTAAACATTCTGTTTTTTATTGCGCGCTTGAAAAACACATCAAAACACATTACACCCGCGCAGAAAAAACTCAACGCAACTTGCTTGCAAAATGTTGTGAGTTTTACTGAACGCACCCTGAACGCATCCGGACCTAATCCGTCATTCTCGTGTGAAAGAGGCCTTATAGGGACATAGAAAAAGCTTGGATTGGTGGGGGTCTGAGTGCTGAGACCCCCACTGATCTCTAGAATGAAGTAAGAGAAACACATACAGTATATCATGCTCTTTCTCCTCTCTACATGAGACAGGCCCATAAAGTTTCTATTTAGTCAGTCTTGCTTCCTGTCAGGCAGGGAAGAGAGAGAGTGTGATATGCACACATTTCTCTCATCATTGTCAGTGCTCAGACCTTCATCAATCTAAACATTTGATATGTCCCTATAACATATCAAAGGTTTGTTCTAAGTACAGTGCAAATTTTAGGTAAAAACTGGATGTGTCCTTAGGGGTCTAAGGGTTATTTTTAATGATTTTTTAAGTACTGATAATTTCTGCATTTATTCTAACTTAATTTTACAAAACATTGTAGTTTACTTTCTTTTGTCTGCATTACACAAGTGTAACTGAATATTTTTTTTTATTTTTCCCTATGTTTTAGGTATGCCCTCAATTGAAATACCACTAAATGATAACTTGACAACTCAAATAAGTCAAAACAAAGTTTGTGGAGATAGGTAAGAGAACTGTAACCTCCTGTCGATTTTTGCGTATCTAGGATACAATGCATACCTCATTATAGGGCTCATTCTCATGAGCGATGTAAAACTTGTCCTTGTTATGACCGCTAAAAACTAATGACTTTCCGTCCGCACTCAGGATCTTCTAGCAACATTCAGTGAAATATGTACCACCACAGATAGTGTCCGTGTTCTTTATTTTATTTTTTTCAGACCATTGACTAGAATGGGTGTGTCTAGCAGGAAAAACAAAGCAGACTAGAGTATACTGCAATTTTCTCTGGACAGACCTGTATATCCGTGAAATAAAACTGACATTCAAATTGGCCCATTTAATTTAGTAGTATAGAGTAATCCTGGGGCAAGAGGCTGGCAACCAGGCTTCTCCAGCACCCAGTGTCGAGGTTGGTTTCGCCACATTTCTCCCCTTTTCCAAACAGACTAACAGGGTATCTGACCTTCTGCCGGTCAGTGCCCTTGTTAGTCCAGCAGCCCATCCACAAAATAGAAAGAGCAGTACAGCCCACCCACAATAAATGGTTACACCTGAGCAAGGGAGAAACCTGTCCATGCCCATGTGGTAGACTGCCTTGGTGGGTTGCTGAGTGGGCAGAGACCAGCGGTACTTTGCCCTGGTGCCAGCGCTACTACGGAAGAAGCCTGGTTGGAGCCTGATTGTTGAAGGGGGAGACCGACTGTCTCCCCTTTGGCTAAACAGCCCTGTTGCTGGGGCACAGGACCGACTGTCCCTACCCCCTGGGCTGTAAGTGCAGAGACCACGGTCCCATCTGCACTGTTGTGGGGCTTACTGTCTCCCCCCCCTGGTACGTTATGCTGCCGCTGGGGAGAGGGGGTAACAAGCTCCTCTCCCATACATACTTCCAGCCGCTGGGGAGGGCGACCGACCGTCTCCGCTCCCAATACAGTGACCTGCTGCTGGGGAAAGGAGACTGGGCTCTCTATTCCCTGCTGGACACTCTGCCGCTGGGGTGGGAGGACAAAGCTCTCCTCTCCCAATAAAACACTCTGCTGCTAGGGGACAGGTCCAACTGTCTCTGCCCCCTGTAACTCAGCCTGTCGCTGGGGAATGGAGTCTGGGCTCCCAATTTCCTGCAGAGACCTCTGGGTTCTTCCCAGTAAACCTCCACAATATCCTCCCAGCTGAAGGGCTCTGGACCTGGGTCTGACACTCTGCTCTCTCGCTGGGCCTTCCCAATGGAGTGGAAGAAATCTCGGAAGTCCTGCTCCAGTTCCCACTCCAGGGTTGCTAGGTGAGCCAGGTCTTTCTCTACCTCATGGGGGTCATCCCAATCCTGCCTAGCCTCCCTCTCATAGAAAATGTCCTGAAGTCTGGACTGTGCAGGGCTCCCGAAGTCAGGCTCTGCAAAGGACTCCCATAACAAGCCAGGACCATCAAACTCCTCTCCCTCTGGCTTGTCATGCTCAGCTGTCCATGGTATATACTATGCCATATACCACAGAGTGTCTGGTAGGCATCCTCCAGCCATACAGTAGCTCCTGCCATACCCGGTGCTCTAGTTCCTTCACCCATTCCTCCAGGCGCTGCTCTCCCAGGAAGGGCATCCGCAGAGCCACTTGCTTCTGCAATTGCTGCTCTTCATTGGGGAGATTCTCGCCTCGCTGGTATTGTACATTATCCAGGGCCTGGTACCAGATGCCTTTCCTTAATGCATCCCGGCCATCCAGGTCTTCCTCATCGTATGCCACTGCTGGTTCCATCCTGCTGCTGACAGGGTCGCTGTACTGGGACATGCGTTGCCCTCAAATTGTAATTCCAGGGAATGATGTTACTTTGTAGCTGTCCTTCTGGGCTGTGAGAATGATCCTGCTGCTTGCCACCAATTGTAACGGCATACAAGGGAATGCTCCAAACTCCCGAAGGAACCTCACGAATAGCTGCCAGCAGACGAATATGAAACGCACCCAAGCGGCTTACAATCCTAGCAATCAGCCTCTAACAGCATACAGTGAATCCCCCAAAGAACGAGACCAAGCTCCGTGTTGAGGGTAAAGCAGTGGACAGCCAGAGCTGTGTGTTCATTGTTCTTATATAACATTGTTACACATTAGTACAACCCACAGAGTTTTGTAAGACAACCAATAACCACGTACAATACACTCAGACACTCCCACACAAAATTACACAATGGGTTAATGTAATTATCACAGGCAGGAGAATACACAGTGTTATACAATGTCTTCTGTCCTGGAGACAATTGGGGAGTAATTCAATTATCTCTCAGGACAAAGGGAAATCGCCAATACACACGTGGGGACAATAGGACATAAATCACTATTCAAATATACAATGTCACAACCATTACAGTAAACATAGACATTTAACATATCCAAAAATGTCATGAGTTAGACCAGGGGTTCAAAAGTTAGTAAAAGTCCTTTGTGAACAAAGGAAGCATGGCTTTTCTGCCCAAAACCAGTTTTTACAGAATTAGGCATTAGGCTGTGTGAGATAATTGGCTTAACTGGGTGTGGTAAGCCAACTAGGTACAGAAAATACCTCTATTGACAACAGCAAAACTACACAAAAATACATAACTCCTATCAAACTGAACAGAACCCCCACATTCAACTTATCCCCAGATGGCTTGGATCTGAGCGCTCAATATATCCGAACAGCGCTCAGATGCCACAAACACAGTCAAATCGCCATGGGGTTTAAGTTTAGCATGGGCTGATGAGAGGGCCCATAAATCCTGGGGCAAGAGGCTGGCAACCAGGCTTCTCCAGCACCCAGTGACGAGGTTGGTTTCACCACAAACCCCAATTGTTACAGATTTTGCTGCAGATTAAGTTGGATCCGTGTATTAATCCGCAAGTGTGAGATGGAGAAACAGCTCTCTTTGTCTGAACATTGTGTTTGTGTAAATGAAGTTAAATGTTCTGGACTCTTGTTCTGCTGTTTGGCCACAAGATGCTGCTGTTTCCCACAGTGGCGTAGCATGGGGGGGGGGGCGGGGGTATGGTGGTTGCCCCAGGCGCAAAACTGGAGGGGGTACCAGGCAGCATAGTAGATTCCCTTCTCCATGCAGTTCAGCCTCATAGGCTTCAGGCTACTAGGCCAGAAAGCTATGAGGCAGTAGAAGGGCACAGGCAGGGTGAAAGTTAAACCACATGCATGGTAGGGACCTATACTCACAATATCACGTGACATTCCTAGGTCACATGGGTCAGAAGCTGGCTCGTGGTACAGAGAAGGAAGTTGGGTCACGGATGGCTGCTTGGGAGTGTCAGCGCAGGCAGGTAGAAAGAAATAGCGTCTGTCAGTACAGGAGACTCTGAGGAGGAGGTACATGTGAATACTGTGGATGTGCTGAGGACAGGGGGGAGTGTGAATTAAGGGGGTTTCTGTGTAAGATTTGATGGAGGTGTCTAAGATTGTATGGAGGGGGGCAGTGTAGGATTGTATGGAGGGGGTGCTGTGTAAGATGGTATGGAGGGAGGCAGTGTAGGATTGTATGGAGGGGGGGCTGTGCATTGTATGGAGGGAGGCAGTGTAGGATTGTATGGAGGGAGGCATTGTGGGATTATATGGAGGCGGGGCTGTGCATTGTATGGAGGGAGGCAGTGTGGGATTGTATGGAGGGAGGCAGTGTAGGGTTGTATGGAGGGAGGCAGTGTAGAATTGTATGGAGGAAGGCAGTGTAGAATTGTATGGAGGAAGGCAGTGTAGAATTGTATGGAGGGAGGCAGTGAAGGATTGTATGGTGGGAGGCAGTGTTGGATTGTATGGAGGGGGGCTGTGCATTGTATGGAGGGAGGCAGTGTAGGATTGTATGGTGGGAGGCAGTGTTGGATTGTATGGAGGGAGGCAGTGTAGGATTGTATGGAGGGGGGGCTGTGTAAGATTGTCTTGCAGGAGGATGTGATGACATGGCACAGGAGGGCACAGTGTGACTGCCTGCGCCAGGACACTGGAACTCACGCCATAGGCGATGACAAAGAGGATTACAGATGAGTATTATTATTTTTTTAGGTGTATATGCTAATGCATGCAGTATTAGGGGCACAACGGGAATGGGAGAGAGCTTTTTTTATACTCAGGAAGGGGAATTATATATATTAATAAACAGGGGACCATTATGTACTAATAAGACAGAGGGGGAACTATATATACTTATAATACAGAGGGGCCATTATATATATTATAAATACAGAGGGCAATATACATATAGTCACTATGGGGTGAGGGGGCGTTATAATATAGGGGCACTGCAGCAGTGGGGCTTTAGAAATACTGGGGCTACTACAGGGGGCATTATAACTACTGGGGGCACTATAGGTGTGCCTTATAGATCAGCCTTATTACTTCTGTGGGCTCTATAGGGGCCTTATCGCGGGATCTTGTTACTTCTGGTAACACTATATAGGATGCCTTATTTCTACTAGAGTCCCTATGGGGGCATTATTAATATTAGGTGTGCTATGGGAACATTATTATTGAGCACAATATAGAGGGCATTGCTAATGGGGTTGCTAATGGTGGTACTGTAGGGGCACTATTACTATTGAGGACAGTATGGAAGCACTATTACTATTGGGGGATTATCTACATGGTACTGTTGTCTGCTGTATAGTATTGGGGAACACAGTGGGTACAATATTGGGGATAGCAGCAGCATGACAATGATGATAGAAAAGTGAGGAAACTAAGATGTCTGTGTGTTAAACTCTGCAGTAACGAGATACGGCTGGAAGAAATAATCATGGCGGTCTGATCTCCAAAAGGAGAAGATGAGGAAAGAGAAAATCTACATCAGAGGAGACGTCACTGGATGTAGGATGTATGTGCGCTGTATTATCCTGCATGTTTTGTATAGTTGTATGTAATGTCAATCCAAATATCTGTTTAACACTAGGGCTGGGAGAGTTGTTGGACTGAGAATTTTCCACAGCAGAGACAGCAGAAGGGCTAGAATCAGCCCTTCCTTTTAAGCCACTGAGGGCCTCTATAGGCCCACACTGCCACAGCTGACCCCAGGTCACACTATGTCTGTTCTGAATTCTAGGGCCTCTCACCACAACAATGCAGACAATTTTCACTGTGTGCATTGCGGGGGTGGGCGGCCCCAGAACTCATAACTGGTAAAAGCCATGGTGTGCGCAATGCCCTTTTCTTAACATGCTGAGTCTAGCCAGAATCAGGATGTTCTGTGCGGGGAACTCTAGAGTCAAGAATCCTGGAGATCTCGAACTCTAAATTCCCATCAACCAGAACAGGAGGAGGGGGCAATGGCGATGGTTCCACTGGTCTCACATATTTTTTCAATAAAGATCTATGGAACACATCATGGATCTTCCAAGTCTGCGGAAGATTCAGTCGAAACGCTACTGGATTGATCAGCGCAGATATTTTGTACAGGCCGATAAATCTTGGACCCAGTTTCCAAGATGGCACTCTCAATTTAATGTTTTTAGTGGACAACCACACCAGATCACCCACACACAGGTCCGGACCAGTCACACATCTCCTGTCAGCCATTCGCTTATATCTCTCACCCATCATCTCCATCACCCATCATCAGTCCCAGAGAAGGTACCAAACTGAGGATGAAAACCATATGCGCCAAAAAATGGCGACTTACCCGTGGATTCCTGTCTACGGTTATTCAAAGCAAACTCCACTAAGGGCAGGAATGAGGACCAGTCCTCCTGATTTTCCGCCACAAAGCACCTCAAGTAGGTCTCCAGGTTCTGATTAGTACGCTCCATCTGTCCATTCGACTGTGGATGGAAAGCCGAAGAGAACGAAAGTTGAATGCCAAGCTGAGAGCAGAACGCCCTCCAGAACCTGGAGACAAACTGTGTGCCCCTATCAGAAACCACATCCGAAGGAATACCATGCAATCTCACGATATTGTCAACAAAAATTTGCGTAAGAGTCTTGGCATTAGGCAGACCAGTTAACGATATAAAATGAGTCATCTTGCTAAAACGATCAACTACCACCAAAATTACTGTTTTCCCCGAGGAACTCGGCAGATCCTTAATAAAGTCCATGGACAAGTGCGTCCAAGGACGAGACGGAATAGATAAAGGAAGGAGTGAACCAGCCGGTCGAGTATGAGCAACCTTAGATTGTGCACAGGTCTCACAAGCTGCCACGTAATCCTCAATGCTCCTACGTAACCCGGGCTACCAGAACCTCCGGGACACAAGGTCACAGGTGGACTTACCACCAGGATGTCCGGCAAGGACAGTATCGTGATGTTCCTTGAAAACTTTGTATCGCAGTTCTTCGGGAACAAATAACCTCCCTGGGGGACAGGAACCAGGAGCCCCCTCCTGGGCTCCCAACACCTCTATCTCCAATTCGGGATACAGAGCGGAAACCACAACCCCGTCGGCCAAAATCGGAGCAGGATCCTCTAAATCACCTCCCCCAGGAAAACTGCGAGACAACGCATCTGCCTTGATATTTTTGACCCCGGGACGAAAAGTGACGACAAAAGTGAACCTGGTAAAAAAACAGTGACCATCTAGCCTGTCTAGGGTTCAGACGCTTGGCAGATTGTAGGTAAGCCAAATTCTTATGATCCATATAAACAGTAACGGGGTGAGAAGCCCCCTCCAACCAGTGACGCCATTCCTCAAAGGACAATTTTATAGCCAGCAACTCTCTATCTCCCACAACATAGTTCCTCTCGGCGACCGAGAGCTTCTTGGAAAAGAAAGCACATGGGACCGATTTGCCAGGAGATGAACCCTGCGACAGCACCACTCCCACCCCCACTTCTGATGCATCCACCTCCACCACGAATGGTTGAGACACATCGGGCTGCACCAGAATGGGAGCAGACGCAAAACACTCCTTAATAGTCGAAAAGGCCTGCAATGCCTCCTCCGACCAATTAGAGACGTCAGTGCCCTTCTTTGTCATATCAGTCAGAGGTTTAACAATGGTGGAATAGTTTAGAATAAATTTTCTATAATAGTTAGTAAACCCCAAAAATCGCATCAAAGCTTTCTGATTCTCTGGTCGGTCCCATTCCAGAACCGCCCGGACTTTTTCGGGGTCCATACGAAAACCAGAGTCGGAAAGCAGATATCCCAAAAACGGAAGCTCCTGCACAGAAAACACACATTTTTCCAATTTGGCATATAACTTATTCTCCTGAAGGATCGTCAAAACCTGTCTCACATGATCCTGATGGGTCTTCAGATCAGGAGAGTAAATTAAAATGTCATCCAAGTAAACCACCACGAACCTCCCCACCAAGTGATGAAAAAGGTCATTGATGAATCGCTGAAATACCGCTGGCACGTTCGTCAACCCAAAAGGCATAATTAGATTCTCAAAATGACCCTCGTGCGTGTTGAAGGCCATATTCCACTCATCCCCTTCTTTGATTCTGATCAGATTGTAGGCCCCTCTCAAATCCAACTTGGAGAACACCCTGGCACCAACAATCTGATCAAAAAGATCGGAGATCAAAGGAAGGGGATACGGATCCCGGACCGTAATACGGTTCAATTCCCGAAAATCCAAACACTGTCTCAGTGATCCATCCTTTTTCTTGACAAAGAAAAAACCTACTGCCACCGGAGACTTAGATGGCCTAATATGACATTTTGCCAAACTCTCGGCGATATACTTTCGCATGACCTCTCTTTCAGGTTGGGAAAGATTGTAAAGGCGAGACTTTGGCAACTTAGCTCCTGGGATGAGATTAACTGGACAATCATAGTCACGATGAGGGGGCAATTCCTGGGTCCCACCCTCCGAAAAGACATCCGCAAAGTCTGAGAGATATTGAGGTAGAACCACAGTGGACACCCCTGAGATAGATGTGCCAAGACAATTCTCCGAACAAAACTCTCCCCAATCAATAATTTGTCTTGCCTGCCAATCAATAATTGGATTATGTTTTGTCAACCAAGGTAAACCTAGGACTAAAGGAGCAGGCAAATTCCTCATGACAAAACAAGAAATAAGCTCTACATGTGAATCATCCAACCTCAACTGAATATTATGTGCAATATGAGTGAGACTCCTTTGAGAAAGAGGTGAAGTGGGCAAAAACCAAGCCAAGTAGGGTAGAAAAGGAACTCTAATGGCATGTGCAATCTAATCCCCAAGCCAACTGCAAGGCGTCAGGGATCTAGAGCGAAAAATTCGGGGTGTATGAGGCAAGGCCAGAAGGAGACCTACAACCCATCTTGTGGATGACAAGGCCAGAGACATGATGCTCAATATTGCGGATACTGCCCCAAAGCGGAATGGAGGACCGGGAATACGTTGTGAAATGGATCATGAAAACCAACTGAACCTTGTAAAGTTTTGGTTCTAGGGAGTACTGGCAATGCCCTAGCCTCAGGAGATCGTGGGACCGAAACCTAACTGCCTAAACTATGCAGGAATGAGGGCCAAAAAGAACTATGTAGATAGGAAGAGAATCCTTGAATAGTTCCCCAGACAACAGCTATCTGCTAGCCGTGGTCCGCGCGTTGTTCTACTGTGTGCCCCTGAGAATTGTTTTAACGCTTGAGACGTGAAGACTGACCTACTATCTGAATCTTCTACTGTGAGGAAATGCTGAACCTTGTCCAAAACACGATTTAACGTGGTTGTAGAGAGTCTGAGGTTAGTGTGGCAAGAAGCTACGAAGCCATAATATACAAGATTCTGTCTATGACCTCCCATGAGTGAGGGAATGCAATTGCAATGAAGCTACCGGCGAAAATGAATTCCTAGTCATGGTAAAAAGGCAAAGACTTTGCGCGGGGACCTGGTTGACAAGATATGGTCGACTACGATCGGAGACTGAAATGCTAGAGGGAATTACCCTACTTGTTCCTCCTCTGGCAGGACCTGAACGAAAGCATGAACAATTAAAGCAAGACGAAATATCTGCGTAAGACATGACAATGTAGGGCGAACCGGACCAGTTTGCGGTCAAAACATAAAGTAAGCGATCAACATGGATTATTAGGAAATTAGGGAAGCAGGTATGTATGTGATACATACAGGCCAAATCAGCCCAGATGGACAACCAACCAGGCAATCAGCCCAGCAGGACTGAAAACAGTCATCGGGCCCCCGAAGCCATGGGGCCGAAGCAGTCATCGGGCCCCCGAAGCCGTCATCGGGCCCCCGAAGCCATGGGGCCGAAGCCACCAATGGGCCCCCGAAGCCATGGGGCTGAAGCCGTCATCGGGCCCCCGAAGCCATGGGGCCGAAGCCATCGTCGGGCCCCCGAAGCCATGGGGCCGAAGCCGTCGTCGGGCCCCCGAAGCCATGGGGCCGAAGCCATCGTCAGGCCCCCCGAAGCCATGGGGCCGAAGCCGTCGTCGGGCCCCCGAAGCCATGGGGCCGAAGCCGTCGTCAGGCCCCCGAAGCCATGGGGCCGAAGCAGTCATCGGGCCTCCGAAGCCATGGGGCAGAGTTTTTTTTTTTTTTTTTTTTAAATCAAGAAATTATGACTATAATAAGTGACCTGAATAAGGTGCAGGTGAAATTAAACCATGAGCCTGACAAATGTGGCAGGCGATACCTAAGATAAACTACGTGGCCTGAATAACATGCAAGGCGACATATCGTTAGGAACGAGACCTGACCGACGTGGAAGGTGACCCCCAACATAAATTCAACTGCATGACCTGAAAAGACGAAGGGAAACGTGACAGAAAATGGAGATAATAACGGACATTAACTAAAATGAAACCTAAATAACATAAATTGGCAAGCAGATAAAGATGTGAGTCATTCAAAACCAAAAGCATAGCTGCACAGGTGGACAGACAACCATTGGTCGGACTCCTGAAGCTATGGGGCCGAAGCAACCACCAGGAAACCATGGGGCCAGGCAGCCGCCGGGGTGCGAACCTTAGAATTGAGGACGGCTGGGGAAAAGATTGGGGCTTAACCCGACGGGTTTAGTAATCAACCGGGACTCGATAACCTAGAAAGACAAAGACATGGGGTAAAGCTTCTTAATGAAATGAGGCTGAAATGAACCGCAAGTACTAATCTGTAAAATATAAATGAACAAAAGAAAAATTCTGAAAGGTGTGCCACGGAAAATAGTATCAGATGGCCGTATGACCTACCAATGTCGATGATAATTGTGAAATCCTCTAAGCCAAGAGCCACTCCAGCGAGTCTCTTATGGCGGGAGCCATGCATGCGAGTCCCTTATGGCGGGAGCCATGCGTGCGAGTCCCTTATGGTGGGAGCCATGCGTGCGAGTCTCTTATGGCGGGAGCCATGCGTACGAGACTCTTATGGCGGAAAAAAGTATCAGATGGCAGTGCGAACTACAAGTGTCAGTGCCAATCGTGAGGTCCTATAAGCGAACAGCCACTCGGGCGAGCCTCTTATTTTTTTTTTTTTTTTTTTTTTTTATGCAGCACCAGAATGCCTTGGGGAATCGCATAGCCATGACCCTCTCCAACAGCGAACCTGGGACACTAACCAGCCTACAACCATGTCGTACCCCTAACAAACAAAACAAAACATGAAAAACGGTCAAGGGGCCCCCGGAGCCATGAGGCCGGATCAATCATTGGGCCCCCGAAGCCAGAGGGATGACGTTGCGGTGACGATAAGTAATTAAAACGTAAGCCAGACCTGATAGGATATGCAGAGGCATGAATGATTGGATTGGCTAGAAGGTGGCCTAAGGAACATAACTGCCAACAAGCGTTGAAAATATAGACATTAAAAATCTGAAGCACGTGCATACATAACACTAACCACCGCGAACCATAAACGTAAACATGAAATTGAAACAGAGATGGGAGAAAAACAAGAGTCATTGCAAGTTTGCTAAGAGAAGTCTCTTATTGTGACAAACAAATGAACAGCTTGTGAAAACATAGCAGGAAACTTACTCCTATTGGCCGACTGACCTCCGCTGAGGAGCTGTTTGGTGAACTGGGGCAGGAGACCAATCTAAGTGAATACGAACCAGAAGTAAAAGGAGACCAGTCTGAGTAAATATGAACCAGGATTAAAGAACCAGAGCGGTGGGTGCAGACTGCCCCGGTGAGACTATTGAGTAAAACCATGATGTAGCAATGAACAGGAGGATGCAGCTTTGAGTGGAAGTAGAGTACAACACATGATGTAACAACAAATGGGTGAATGGAGCGCAGCTCCGAGTATGGGTGGTGCATGAAAAGCATGGTATAAGCAGATGTATGAATGCAATTTGAAAGTGAGCAGAGTATTGACGTGATGTGAAAGCAGACAGGTGAACGCAGCTCTAGTAGTGAATGGAGTATAGGACAAGATGTAAAATCAGACATGCGGACGCCGCTTTGGATGTGCAAGGAATATTAACTTGATGTGACAGCAGACATGGAAAGCGGCTTTGGTGAGTGGGGTATATGACCTGGTGTAGCAGTATAAGTGTGAACGCAACTCTGGGTAAAAGCAGAGCATGAAATTTGGTATAACAGCAGCTCTGGTTGTGAACGGAGCATAACATAGATGTAACAGCGACATGAATGAAGTTCTTGAAATGGGCCTGGAAAGAACCTGCAGTAGTATAGGACGTGTGAACGCAGCTCTGGGTGCGAGTAGAGTAAACCCGATATACCGATAGAGTGGGGTATGGCAGAGACTTATTCTAACAACAAAGCATGACATATAGCGTAGTATCAGCAGTGGCTGAACCTGACGGTCCAGTTGTCACCCAACATTTAGCTTGTCCTGGGCGATCCAGGTAACAAGACAAATGACATAGCATGGTATCTGCAGTAGCTGAACCTGGGCGATCCAGGTGACATACAACATTTAACTCGGCCTGGGCGATCCAGGTGACATACAACATTTAACGTGGTCTGGACGATCCAGGTGACATACAACATTTAACTCGGCCTGGGCGATCCAGGTGACACACGACATTTAACGTGGCCTGGGCGATCCAGGTAACAAGACAAATGACATAGCCGTGATCTGCCGTGGCTGAACCTGGACGATCCAGGTGACATACTAAAACATTTAACTCGGCCTGGGCGATCCAGTTGACATACAACATTTAACGTGGCCGGGACGATCCAGGTGACATACAACATTTAACTCTGCCTGGGCGATCCAGGTAACAAGACAAATGACATAGCCGGTATCTGCAGTGGCTGAACCTGGGTGATCCAGGTGACATATAACATTTAACTCGGCCTGGGCGATCCAGGTAACAAGACAAAAACATATAGTATCAGCCGTGGCTGAACCTGGACGGACAAGGTAACATGCGGCCTGTGCACCTGAGAACACACGCCTGTGACTGAGGCTGTGGCTTGTATATGAAGAGCCTCCGCCCCTCCCACAAATGCAGGCTGACTAATCAGCCTTACCAATGTGTTAGTAAAAATTCAGTTTTTTAAAAGCTGGTGTCAGAGTTGCTTTCCTCATTAGTGACTTTGCTGTATCCTGGGGAGCCCACCCCGGTACACAGCTTACAACTTGGCATAGTTGGCAGGATCCAGCAACTGTTATAGACAGGAACGTGGCGGGAGACCTTCCCCGGCGCCAATGGCAAAGATTCAGGACCCAGCTCAGGGTGCACCAGTGCAAGGCCAGCTTGCCCCTGCCATGCCCGCCCCAGTAGGGTACATCCCGTGGGGATGCTGTTGCATCATCTGCCAAAATTTGACTGTAAAAATATGACGTTGCAGGACTGGACTGAAAGTGTGCAAAGTGTGGTTAGGATGTGTAACCTGACCCCCGAGCTGCGGGCAGAGGTTGCCTTGGGGGCTCTAGAGGGTGACGTCAGATGGAGAGTGATGGTAAGGCCCAAATCCTAGAGAGACACCCTAGAGAAAATATTTTCCCTGCTGGAAAGATCCCAAGGTAGGGGCCTGCTAAAGTAGTGCAGCTGCGGAGCCACTTCTTCAACAGACCACAGCGAGAGGGCGAGACCCTGATGCAAGTACTCCAATGCCCTAATAGAGACGCTAAATGAAATACAGGCGAGATCCAGAGGCCATGGGAGCCTTTCGGGAGGTGGACCGGCTACTAAGAGAACAGTTCATAGTGGGGCTATCAAACAAGTTCTTACAGGACAAATGGCAAGAGATGACCCGGACGACGTCTGACATGACATTCTACAGCGTCTACCTTGCCGCCGTGGAGAGAGAGGAAGAGCACATGTCTGTGGCGGCGAGAGTAGTGAGTAGCACCTATGCTACAGGGGACCGGTCGGGGTCTGAATACACGGAGTCCTTAAAGGATGTGGTCCAGGCTCTGTGGACAGAATTGAGAGAACTTCGGCTGGAAGTGTCCCTGATGAAGACAGAATCTCCCCGGCCTCCGGAAACGACCTCAGCACCCCGCGCCACTCCACCCAGGATAGCTCAGGTGCAGGGACACATCAAAAGAGGGCTCCTCTACTGGGCTTGTCGACAGTACGGCCATATGGCCAGAGAGTGCCCCGAACAGATGACGGCTGCCAACAACAGTAAGATGGACATCTGAGGGATAGTCTGGATGCTGGTCCGACCGTTTGGGCAAGACATCGGAAAGAAGGGGGTTGTGCTGGTGAACCATTCGTCCTGGAAAGAAATGGATGTGACAATAGGTATGAATGTGCTGAGAGACCTAGACCATCAACTCTATGCCAAAGAAGGGCCGAAGTATTGGCAACGGGCCACCACGCATCGGCCAACCCAGAAGGTTTTACAGCCAATGGTGAGAAACTGTAGTCTGCAGAAGAGCAACATGTCCGGTCGGCCCATTGGATACGTGAAGGTGCGCGGAGGACCCAAGTGAAGATCCAACCTCGAAAAGAACAAATCTTGACACTGCCAGTGTGGGCTGGAAGACAACTGAATGGACTAGAGGTCCTGATCGAGCCCGCTAACCAAGAGGAAACGCAGACTCACCCACTGTTAGCCTAGGTCCTCGCTATTGTGAAGGATGAATGTGTGCCTGTTCACTGTCTCAATGTTGAAGACTGCGAGTTAACCGTTCCTGGGAATACCTTGCTGGCCAAAGTTTGTGTCCGAAGGGGAGACACCAACAGCGGAGTGGAACAGTCAAGTGATCATAGCCCGGATGGAGGTGGACTGCAAGACCCTGACTCCAGGACAACAGAATTCACTGGAAGACACCCTTTGGGAATTTCAGTAGGCGTTCTCAAGACATGATGAGGACTTTGTGTGTGGTTCCACCATCGAGCACGAAATCCCCACCGGTGATGTTGCACCAATCAGGGAACGTTACCAGCAAATCCCGCCTTAAAGGGTTTCTGTCACCCTGCAAAACTCATTATTTTTTTTTTGGATAGTTAGATTGCTCATAGTGCGATATAGCAGAATATAATGCTCTTACTTACTTTCATGCGGCCGATTCTTTATAAAACGAACTTTTATAATATGTAAATGAGGGCTCTACCAGCAAGTAGGGCGTCTACTTGCTGGTAGCTGCTGCAGAAATCCGCCCCCTCGCCGTGTTGATTGACAGGGCCAGCCGTGATCTCCTCCTCCGGCCGGCCCTGTCAGTAATTCAAAAATCGCGCGCCTCGCGTCATTCGGCGCAGGCGCTCTGAGATGAGGAGGCTCGTATCCTCAGCACTCCCTCAGTGCGCCTGCGCCGATGACGTCTTCTCTTTCGGTGATGTCATCGGCGCAGGCGCACTGAGGGAGTGCTGAGGATACGAGCCTCCTCATCTCAGAGCGCCTGAGCCGAATGACGCGAGGCGCGCGATTTTTGAATTACTGACAGGGCCGGCCGGAGGAGGAGATCACGGCTGGCCCTGTCAATCAACACGGCGAGGGGGCGGATTTCTGCAGCAGCTACCAGCAAGTAGACGCCCTACTTGCTGGTAGAGCCCTCATTTACATATTATAAAAGTTCGTTTTATAAAGAATCGGCCGCATGAAAGTAAGTAAGAGCATTATATTCTGCTATATCGCACTATGAGCAATCTAACTATCCAAAAAAAAAAAAAAGAGTTTTGCAGGGTGACAGAAACCCTTTAAATGTACCAGAAGGTGAAGGATATGATGGCCAGCATGTTAGAAAAACAGGTGATCCAGGAAAGTCAAAACCCTTGCGGAAGAAAGATGGGAGTCTCCAGTTTTACAGGGATTATCAGAAGCTGAATGCCCAGACCGTCCGAGATGCATAACCCCTTAAGCAACTTGAGGAGTCATTATCCGCCCTGAGTCATGCAAAGTTCTTCTCGACTCTTGACCTGGCCAGTGGGTACTGGCAGGTACCAGTGGCCAAGAGGAACAAATCGAAGACGGCCTTTATCCTACCTATGGGACTCTACGAGTTCAACCGGATGCCCTTTAGCCTTTCCAAATATGCCCCAGGAACATTCCAGCGGTCGATGGAGCACTGTCTGGGAGATCTCAACTTTGAGTCGGTACTAAAATACCTGGACGACATAGTAGTGTTTGGGGCCTCCTTTGAGGATCACCTTCAAAAGCTGCGACAGGTCCTAAGACGGCTGCGAGACCATGGGCTCAAGATCAAGCCCAAGAAGTGTTAACTGTTTTGACAGCAGATAGAGTATTTGGGACATTTTGTCACCCAGGAGGGTGTAAAGCCGGCCCCCAGCAAGGTGGAGGCCGTCCAGAAGTGGCCCCAGCCAAGTACACTACGAGAGGTGTGGGCGTTCATGGGAATGATTATACCCAAATTTGGTCTTTTGGTGGGCCCGTTAAACAAGTTATTAAGGGGCACTGCGGGGGGGGGGGGGGGCAAAGAATCGTCCCATCAAATGGGGACCCCGACAACAAGAGGCCTTTGCTGTACACTGACGGAAATCTACATGGTTTGGGGGCCGTGTTATCCCAAGTCCAGGATGGATGTGAGAGAGTCAATGCCTATGGCAGCCGGTCTCTGAGGGAGTCCGAGCGCAACCCTGACAACTATAACTCCTTTAAACTGGAACTACTGCCATGACCAAAAGGTTTGCGGAGTACCTGACAGGTGCAGAGGTGACCGTAATGATGGACAACAACCCGTTAGCACATCTGGAGAATGCCAAGCTCGGTGCAGTTGAGCAGAGGTGGTTGGCTTGCTTTTCTAAGTACCATTACTGCATAAAGTTCCAGTCAAGTAGGGAGAACGGCAACGCAAATGCACTCTCCCGAGTTCCTGTAGGGTTGTCGACTCAGAATACCGATGAAGAGCTAGAGGACACTGAAACTCCTGACCTTGGTCGATTACCCATGTTCCAGGACATGGCATATTCAAGTGGGGTGGCGTCCATGGTGTTGGGAAAGATGTTGACTCATTGGGAGAGAGTCCAGAATAGCTGTCTGGACTTGTGGAAAGTGAAAGAATGGGTCCTGTCACGGATGGTGTTGCAGAAAGCTGGAACTTATAAATAAACATCCTACTGGCTTGATCCCAAACTAAGGAGTATATGGGTGTGCCCTATAAAACCCCTAGAGCTCTCCCTGACTGCTATGCCCATGCAAAGGTCTTTATGGTAGACGATTGCATGCCCGCGTTCCACACCTGAAACCCTATAAAAGTGAGGGGACACGACCACCGGCTCCCTGCACTTAATACGGACGGAGTCAGGGTCACCTAGAATCAAGCCAGCAAGGAAACACAAATAAAGGAAAAACACTTATCTGAGGAATCAGCAGTAGCAGCCTCCAGCAGTGAACAACCCATCCAGGAAGAAGTATAAATCGCAAAGTGAGGCAGTATTGGAGGGAATATAAAGGGAGACAATTAGTGTAAATAGGTGACAGCTGGGAGAAGGAAAGGAGATGACAAAGTGAAACCAAAACAAAGAACGTCATGCAAGAGATAGAGAAGAACGTCTAACAGACCTTCTCACAGGACTGGCGGTGACAGGTCCGGACTAAGATCTGTCCTCGGCCAGAAGAGCGGGCCCATCTGACTACAGAGGGCTAAAAGTAGTTGAGGCAGTGGGATAAGCTGACTGTTTCCCAGGGCCTCCTGAGTCGGACCATATACTTGCAATCAGAGTTGCAGTACCGGCGACAGATTGTCATCCCCATGTCATTGGGACTGTAGGCTGCCCAGGAAGCCCATGAGAGGGGAGCCCATTTCGGGAGCGAAAAAAATGTTCAAGTGGCTTCAACGACTGGTATACTGTCCAGATCTGGTAGACATGGTGGCCGAGGCATGTCTTAAGTGTCGGCCCTGCAGGCTGAATAAGAGTACTGAACAGCGAGCTCTTGTCCAGGCCGTCTGGACCTCAGCGCCCCTAGAGCTCCTTATGATCTATTAAGTACAGATTGGGTACTCTACATCAGGACACTCATACTGTTTAGTCATGACAGATCATTTCACAAAGTATGTGGTGGCTGTACCCACCAGAAACCAGAAGGCCGAGTCGGCTGCTGAAGTGGTCTGCAAACACTTTATACAGGTGCTCGGGTGTCCACAGAGGATACATTCGGACCAGGGGGCATGTTTTCATGGTACTCTAATGAATAAGTTGTACCAATTGTATGGGATCGAACGTTCCCACACTACCCCGTATCACCCCCAGGGAAACGGGGCGTGCGAGCGCTTCAACCGCACCTTGCTCCAGATGCTGCAGACTCTGGAGGACAGCCAAAAGGTTTGGTGGCCCGAGTACCTACCTGAACTGATGTGGGCCTATAACAACAGGGTACACAGTACCACCGGGTACTCCCCCCATATGCTTATGTTTGGGAGAGCCGGACAGGAGATTGAGGATCTCCACATGCCCGAACCGATGGAGCCACCACCGAGTAATACCACCACATGGGTGCAAGGCCACCACCACCGGCTGAGTGCGATCCACAAGGTTGTGGGGGAGCGCCTGGGACAAGTGGTACACCCTAATCCAAGAACAGTGCAGAGGGATGGGTATGCCCCGGGTGATCGAGTGATGGTCAAAGACAAACGGCCATCTGGGAAGCTGGATAGGCGGTGGGAGACGATCCCATACATGGTGAAGAGGAGGGTAGACCCTGATATCCCGGTCTATGAGGTAGAGCCAATAGGGACTGGGGGGCCCTCACGAAACATGCATGTTGAGGACCTGTAATTTTGATGAGCCAGTGTGCGTGGAGGAGATGCCTCCTCCTGCTCAGAATATAGAGGAAATTCCCTTAGAGGAGGAGGAGGAGTGGCAGGCTGCCCCTGCCTCGGTACCTACCGAGGCACCAGACATGGCATGTTTGCCACCCAGGGAAAATGTTGTCACGGCCTTCTGGGTGATTGCTGTGACATGGTTGCCAAGCATGTTGTTGCCTGCGGCAACGTGTAGCTTTCCATGCTTGTGTGTGCACTTCCCCTTTAAGTGGCTTCCTCCCCTTGTCTGGTGTTGGAAGGGTTAACTCCCTTCCTAGTGTTTTGTTTACACTGGGTTTATGTGTGTGGGGGTGCAGCTGCTTGGGCTATTTAGCCTCTGCTGGATGCCTGAAGCTGGGGGGTACTCCAGCCATGGTGTATGCTGGAGCTATCTTCCTGGCATATTCCATCTGTCCAGTGAGGGCCACCCTTGTGGTCACAGAAGATGTTTTTATGGTGTCTCACGTTTATTGCAGCTATGGGTGTCCTGGGTGGTTGTGGTGTGTGCTGTGTCCTTTTTATGTTGGTGTGGACATCAGCACTTGTGCACGGGTTCCAGTCAGTGTGTCTGTGGCAGGTAAGTGTGTTACTGGTTTCGCTTACCTGCCATCTCTATTGCTGTATGTGTTCCCCTCTCCTTGCAGCCTGGCCTCAGATAGAGACTCCTGTTCCTCCATTACTGGGATGAACAGGTTGTCTCTCCCCTGCTCCTTGGTGAGGGATTACCAAGGCGACTTAGGGTCTTTAGGTATCCGGAGTATGAGTCGTCCTACCATCGGGGTCCGCTCATACGGTGAGGAGTCAGGGAGAGGATTAGGGATGTTGCAGGAGGTGACCTGCTCCCTTATAACTCCTTTTGGCCAGGCTGATCCCCTTTACCCTCTGACACCGCACTTGTCCCAACCGTGACAAGTGTTGAGTGGTCAGCAGCCCCTCTCCAATTAAATGTGCCTGGCGTCCCCAGTGCTTCCGAGCCTATCACTTTATGTAGGTCAATGAGGCCCAATGCTGGTGTGCCCCACAATGCTATGCCCAGGATGAGTTTGTATGGGGAGAGTTGCCGAGGACGACAATCTCTGGTGGGGTGGCATGTGATATGGGGAAACAGCTATCATTGTCTGAACATTGTGTTTGCTTAAATGAAGTTAAATGTTCTGGACTGATGTTCTGCTGTTTGGCCACAAGATGCTGCTGTTTCCCAGGAACAGCTGACTAACTGCATATATATTTCCATATTCATGAGAGGTGTGGTTTGAGAATTTGCTAGAGGAAGCTGCCGCCATCCTGGGAGAGCTGAGGAGCTCTGTGTGTGCAGAAAAGCTAATGAATCCAGGAGTGAGAGGACCTTCCCTGTGACCAAAGCTGCAGATGAGTGAAGCTGATTGTCGTCCAAGACCCAGAGCCTGTCCAGGGAGAGGAGGATTGTTTCCAGGAAGACTGACAAGAGCTAAGGAACAAGCTGCATACCCTGTGGGACCTCATGTTTGCCGGAGATACTGGTTGTTAGGTTCAGAGATATCAGTGGATAAGGAGCAGACCGGGGTCGGTAAGATAGTGCACGCATCTCACTGCAGTTTGGCATCTAGAGACTTAAACCAGACCTGTAGTTAGATAGTTAGGGTCTCTGCTTTGTGTCAGATCTAAAGAGTTGCTACTGGTACTACAAGGACTCCATTACTAAATGGGACATTGCACATTTGGGAGCTGATTAGTGTTGGGCGAGCATGCTCGGCCGAACACTAATTTTACTGCTATATAACCAATAAACGTGCAGGATTGGCATTACAGTGATTGGCTGGCCGGAACGCGACATCGGGTGTTTGGCTCAGTCTTAGTCAGGGAGAGCTGAAGAGCAGAAGGGAGATAGTGTAGGAAGTGAAATAGGAATATTTTAGCTTTACACTTATTATAGACCCAAAGGTCCTTTTAAGGACTATTGTTGTGTGCGTCAATAATATATATTTTTAGCGCAACCTGAGCTAAATTGCTAAAACTTGTTAGAGACCCAAAAGTCCTTTTAAGGACTATAGTTGTATCTGGCAGCAATATATATTTTTAGCACACCTGCGCTAAATAGCTTTCAACTGTTTGGCCGCTGCAGACAGCAACATTATTTCCACTACATCTCCTGTCTAACGTGTGTGCAGCCTAAAAATATCTGTGATATGCAGTGTACTTTTTCCGTAGACAGTGTCCGCTGTGGACAGTTACATTACCTGCGCTACATCTCCTGCATAACGTTTGCGTATCCGAAATATCAGTGACATTCAGTCAAATTTTTTTGCTGCTTGTGGCAGCTACATTACCTGCGCTACATCTCCAGTATAACATTAGCGCATCTGAAATATCAGTGACATTAGTGTAATTTTTTTGGCGTGAACACTAGCAACCTCACCACCACCAGCATGATCCGGCACATGGCATCAAAGCACCCTAATAGGTGGGCCGAACGCCTGGGTCCACAAACAGTCTCTGCGGGTCACAAAACTGCCTCCTCTTCCTCTGTGTTACATGCTGGCCAATCCCCTGTCCAAGACGCAGGCCCGGATGCCTCTCCCCATGCACCTGGACCTTCACAAGCACCATCAGCTAACACATCCACTTCTGTGTCCCAGCGCAGCATACAGATGTCTATACCCCAGGCCTTTGAACGAAAGCGCAAATACCCAGCCACCAACCCATAGGCCATAGCACTAAATGCGCACCTTTCCAAATTGTTGGCCCTGGAAATGTTGCCATTTAGTCACGTGGACACTGAGGCTTTCCGCAGCCTGATGGTGGCGGCTGTCCCGCGGTACTCTGTCCCCAGCCGCCAATATTTTTCATGGTGTGCAAACCCACACTTACACCAGCATGTGTCCCGTAACACCGCCCATGCCCTGACCAACGCAGTTATTGGGAAAGTCCACTTAACGACTGACACATTGACAAGTGCTTTAAACCAGGGACGCTACATTTCCCTGACGGCACACTGGGTGAATGTTGTGAAGGCCGGGAGCGAGTCGTACCCTGGGATTGCACAGGTGCTGCTGACACCAAAGATTGCGGGCTGTACTTCCATCAGGGTTTCCACCAACACCTACATTAGTGGCTACAACCCCCCCTTCTCCTCCTCCGCCTCCTCCTCCACTTCCACCTCTGAATTATCATCTTGCAGCACCAGTCAGCCATCAGTCAGTAGCTGGAAGCAGCAACAGGCCGTGCTTAAACTGATCTGCTTAGGTGACAAACAGCACACAGCTGCAGAGCTGTGGCAGGGGATAAGGGACCAGACTGAACTGTGGCTCTCGCCACTTAACCTACAACCAGGCATGGTTTTGTCTGATAATGGCCGTAACTTGGTGGCTAGTGATGGGTGAACATCGATTCGCGAACGTGATCAAATATTCGCGAACCGCAAGTTCGCGGCGGTCCCCATTCACTTGAATGGCAGGCGAACCTGAAAAACCTTCAGGTCATTATTGCAGCCACCAAATACTAACAAGAAGTGCACAAATCGTCCCACAACATGGACAGTGACATATCAGAAAGGGATCAATGGCAAGAATTCCCACAAAAAGTATGTATTTTAATCAGGGGCCATTTTTATGCTTCTTAAAGGGAAACTGTCAAAAATGTGGCCTGCTGGAGCATAGAAAAAATTTATTTTAGGCCACAGGAGTACAGTCCCCAAACATTAGGCATTCACCGGACAGAAAACATCAAGTGAATTTATGGCTAGAGGTATATTAGACAACCACTGGATAACTATTTTACTTCAGGCCAGTGGAGTACAGGCCCCAAAACGTATTCATTCAATGTACAGAAAAGAACAAGTGATTATGTGGCTGGATGTATATTAGACAGTCATTGGATATCAATTTTACTGCAGGCCAGTAAAAATAAATGTCAAATACATATGTTTAAAAGAACTAAAAATATATAATTTGATTAAAAACATGGCTAACGAAATCCCCCCTCTTGAATAAACCCCAAATGATAATAGGTGAAATCA
This sequence comes from Bufo bufo, assembly GCF_905171765.1. Classification (NCBI taxonomy): domain Eukaryota; kingdom Metazoa; phylum Chordata; class Amphibia; order Anura; family Bufonidae; genus Bufo; species Bufo bufo. The sequence goes on from NC_053393.1 coordinate 285,935,731, forward strand.
ATAACACATGCTCGTCACAGGTGTTGAATTCCTCCTAGGCCCCAACAATTAGGCATTCACAGTACAGAAAAGATCAAGTGATTATGTGGCTGGAGGTATATTAGACGGTCAATGGATATCAATTTTACTACAGGCCCAAAAAATTTTTCATTCACCGGACAGAAAATATCAAGTGATTATGTGGCTGGAGGTATATTAGGCGGTCACCGTATAAAATTTTTACTGTTGGCCAGTTAGATTACAGGCTCCAAAAATTATGCATTCACTGTACAGAAAAGATCAAGTGATTATGTTGACTGAAAGTATATTAGACGGTCAATGGATATCAATTTTACTGCAGGCCAGTGGACTACAGGCCCCAAAAATTATTTATTCACCGTACAGAAAAAAATAATTGATAATGTGGCTGGAGGTGCATTCGGCGGTTATCGTATAACAATTTTACTGTTGGCTAGTTAGATTACAGGCCCCAAAAATAATGCATTCAGCGTACATAAAATATCAAGTGATTATGTTGCGGGAGGTATATATCACGACCATGGTCATGGTCGTGACTCTGGACTCGCATGTGGTTGCCTGCGGTTTGGTAGTTGTCAACTACATGGTGAGAGCTACTTGTTTGTTGCCTCACGTGTGGTTGCCGCTGGCAACAAGATTGTGTTTGGCGGTATAGCATCCTGAGCGGTTGCTAGGCAGCTTGCTGCCAAGTGCATGCGGTTGCTCCTGGTTTGGTTTGTATGGTGTGCACTGTTACTCCTTCCGTCACTTGTGGTTGCCTGTGGCAACGTGTAGTATTGTGTGCGTGTGTGGCAGTGTCTCGGCCTGCTGGCTGATTCCCAGGACATGATTGCCACGCATGCCGTTGCCGGCGGTAACTGGTGCGGTGTGATATTTATGTGTGCACTTTTCCCAGTTCGTGGTGTATGAGGTTTAGTTATGTATGCACTTTCCCTTTAAGTGGTTTCACTTCCCTCCTTAGTGTTGGAAGGGTTAATTCCCTTTCCACTGTGTGTCTGTGTGGGTGTGGCCACTTTGGGCTATATAGCCTCAGTTGAGACCTGATGTCTGAGGGGTACTCCAGCCTTGTTTGTAAGCTGGAGGCACCCTCCTGGTCCCTTATACCATCTGCCAGTGAGGGCCACCCTTGTGGTCATAAATGTTTTTATGTGATGTTAAGTTGATGTGGCTTTCCTTTCATGTTTAATGCAGCTATGGATCTGTGTGTGTATGTGTGTTTGCTGTGTCCGTTTATGTATGGTCTGGACATCAGCTTGTGAGCACGGGATCCAGTCAGTAAGGCTGTGGCAGGTAGGTTTGAACTAGAGTTGTTCTCCTGCCATATCCATAGGTCTGTTTATGTACCCCATCTCCTTGCAGCTTGGCCACTTTAGACTTCTGTTTCTCCGCGTCCAGGAGGAACGGGCTGTCTACCCAGCTCCTAGCTCAGGGATCTGTTGAGGGTTAGTAGGGATCCGAGGTTCCGGAGCATGAGCCCTCCTACCATCAAGGTCGGCTCATGCAGCTAGGAGTCAGGGTCAGATTAGGGATGCGCTAGGAGGTGACCTGCTCCCTTATTTTGTGGTCCTGGCCAAGTAGCGACCTACCATCTCCTGGCATCGCACGGCTGAGGGTTTCCCCCATCCTCAGCCATGACAGTATGACCACAAAGGCTTCTCACGTGAAAACCTTCGAAAGAGGGTGCAGCATGTATTGCCAGTCGTTTTCGGCGTACATGTGCGTTCTCCGGAGGGAGAGCGTTTTGGGGGTTTCACCGCTGACGGCGCGATGAGTGACTTTTCCCCGCCATTCCTTCACCGTTGTCTGTCTTGGTGTCCCCTTACTTTTAATTCCCTCACCGTTGTTTGTTTGGTGTGCGGTTGCACACCTTCGAAAGAGGGTGCAGCATGCATCGCCATCTATGTGGGGTGCATGCTCGTTCTCCGGAGGGAGAGCATTCCGGGGATCACCGTTAACGGCGCGGTTGGTGGCTCTTCCCCGCCACCGTGCTTTCCGTGTCCGTGTTGATGATCCCATGTCCCTCTCTACGTTCCTATCTCTGGTCGTCTGCTGGCAGCATTCCGTTGGTGTTCCGGCGGTGTGCTGGTTTGGAGTGGCTGTTGGCAGCGACTGGAGTGGGAACGTGAGTAGAGAGTGGACGCAGTGTCAGTGCGGTCTCCCCGGGCTGTTTCTTTGCTGGTCTCTGGTTCCTGTGTGTTGCTCCAGAGCCTGGCAGTCGGATCCATGGTTCCTGTGTGTTGCTTCAGGGTCCGGCAGCAGTCCTGGGGAGACTCGCATTTACTGGCGCTGTTTCCCCCATGTTTTCCCTTCTCTCATCCCTGTTCTTAGTTCCTCACTATTTTCCTTTTTTTTTGGTGGGGGGGCTTTGAGGGGTGGAAGTGTCACGACCATGGTCATGGACGTGACTCTGGACTCGCATGTGGTTGCCTGCGGTTTGGTAGTTGTCAACTACATGGTGAGAGCTACTTGTTTGTTGCCTCACGTGTGGTTGCCGCTGGCAACAAGATTGTGTTTGACTGTATAGCATCTTGAGCGGTTGCTAGGCAGCTTGCTGCCAAGTGCATGCGGTTGCTCCTGGTTTGGTTTGTATGGTGTGCACTGTTACTCCTTCCGTCACTTGTGGTTGCCCGTGGCAACATGTAGTATTGTGTGCGTGTGTGGCAGTGTCTCGGCCTGCTGGCTGATTCCCAGGACATGATTGCCACGCATGCCGTTGCCGGCGGTAACTGGTGCGGAGTGATATTTATGTGTGCACTTTTCCCAGTTCGTGGTGTATGAGGTTTAGTTATGTATGCACTTTCCCTTTAAGTGGTTTCGCTTCCCTCCTTGGTGTTGGAAGGGTTAATTCCCTTTCCACTGTGTGTCTGTGTGGGTGTGGCCACTTTGGGCTATATAGCCTCAGTTGAGACCTGATGTCTGAGGGGTACTCCAGCCTTGTTTGTAAGCTGGAGGCACCCTCCTGGTCCCTTATACCATCTACCAGTGAGGACCACCCTTGTGGTCATAAATGTTTTTATGTGATGTTAAGTTGATGTGGCTTTCCTTTCATGTTTAATGCAGCTATGGATCTAGGTTCCTGTGTGTGTATGTGTGTTTGCTGTGTCCGTTTATGTATGGTCTGGACATCAGCTTGTGCCACGGGATCCAGTCAGCAAGGCTGTGGTAGGTAGGTTTGAACTAGAGTTGTTCTCCTGCCATATCCATAGGTCTGTTTATGTACCCCATCTCTTTGCAGCTTGGCCACTTTAGACTCCTGTTTCTCCGCGTCCAGGAGGAACGGGCTGTCTACCCAGCTCCTAGCTCAGGGATCTGCGAAGGGTTAGTAGGGATCCGAGGTTCCGGAGCATGAGCCCTCCTACCATCAAGGTCGGCTCATGCAGCTAGGAGTCAGGGTCAGATTATTGGGGACGCGATAGGAGGTGACCTGCTCCCTAATTCTGGGGTCCTGGCCAAGTAGCGACCTACCATCTCCTGGCATCGCACGGCTGAGGGTTTTCCCCATCCTCAGCCGTGAAGGTATATTAGACGGTCATTGGATATCAATTTTTCTGCAGGCCAGTAAAAAACAGGCCCCAACAATTATGCATTCACTGTTGTTAAGGGAAAAATTGAAATTTAGGGTAATCTCAATAATTAATATTCATAAATAGGTGTGAGTCGTCTAATGATGACTCCGCCTATTTATACCTAAAATAAAAGTACTCTCTGTTAATTAGCTAATTGTCTAACTAACTAGCTACCTCTGTTGCCTTTACACTACACTGAACTATGTGCGTTTTGCTACTGCTACCACGGCGGCTATAACAAAAGACTATACACTGTATGTTATGAAAAAATAAATATTTGTTACACAATACAAATACAGTCTTACGCTATATCTATATATATTTATATATCAATGGTTATAAATATATAGACGCACACACCACAGTACATATCACTACAATAAATACGATACAAACCTAACTACACTACACAATTCAATTCCCAATTCCACCCCACACACTATCTATACATTACACTTACATATATATAAATACCAGCAACCCACCCACCTGCCTACACACTGTCCCTATGGGGTACAAGGGGTTAACGCAATTGTGGCACTGTAAGGGTTAACATACATACAGGCCAGGGAACACAATGCAGGTGTAATGACCGGCGTCACGCAAAGGGAGGGAAATGGGAAGGCCCTGTCCAAGGGAGAGGGAAAGATGGTGACCCCTGACTCACCTTGCGGCTGGCACCTGACTGCCCTGACGTCCCTAGACGGGTTCCTCACCCGTTCGCCGATCACGTGCCTAAACCCTGGCTTTCCCTAAGATGAGCCCTATGTAGTGAACGGGGCGGTGGAATCACTAGTCTGCACCACTGACACTAAGAGGAAAACACCAAGGAGAGGACAGACAATACAGACAAACATATAATCCCAGGTGGGCGACAACAGCAGACCACCAAGGCCCAACAGGGATCCGGAGGGTAACGTTCTGGAACAACAACCAGGGAACACAGCTACACAGCTCCAGTGGGTCAGTATAGAAGTCCAGGCAGAAAGCTCTATATGTGGCAACCAGAGAAGTGAGAGATGGGAATATAAGGAGGTTGGGATTGCTGGACAAGAAACAGCTGAGGAGGAGAAGCTACGGATCCCTGAGTGAGCCAAAAAGGATTGCAAGGCAAACCCAGAAAGCTACCATTAATAAACAGCACTGTCTTTAGACATAGAGCGCGCAGCCACCCGCTGCGACTTCCTGACCCCGGGTATAACGGAGTCAGGCGTGGCTCTTGACACCCTCGTGACAGCAGGCCAGGGGAAGGAGTGGTCCAGCAAGGATTAATGCAGGGTTGGCTGGGACTGCAGGGGTTAAGGACCTGCAGGACAGTGCAATAGGGGTAAATACAGGGTTATACAATTCCACCCAAAAATCTACCTAAGCATTACACTCACATTAATACCAGGAACCCACCCACCTGGCTACACACTGTCCCTATGGGGTACAACAGGGAACACAATGCAGGCCAGTGGTGTATAGGGGTAAATCAGGGCAGGGGTATTAGGGGTACCTCATGGGTTAATATTGGTGGCAGCCGTAAAGGGGTTACTGCAATGCTGGAGGGAAAGGGTTAATTGCAGACACAGGGTATGTGGCGCTGCAATGCAGGAGGGAAAGGGTTAATCAGCCATCTCCAGGGGCACGTGGGGCTCTGCCTCTCTTCATGGCCTCTCTTCCTTCATGGAGCTGTTCGGTCCATCTTCCTTCATGGAGCTGCTCAGTTCATCTCTTTCTCTCCCATGTATGACCTGGGCCCATACTGGCCATGCAGGGCTAATATATATATGTTATACAGTTGCAAATAAAAGTATGTGAACCCTTTGGAATGATATGGATTTCTGCACCAATTGGTCATAAAATGTGATCTGATCTTCATCTAAGTCACAACAATAGACAATCACAGTCTGCTTAAACTAATAACACACAAATAATTAAATGTTACCATGTTGTTATTGAACACACCATGTAAACATTCACAGTGCAGGTGGAAAAAGTATGTGAACCCTTAGATTTAATAACTGGTTGAACCTTCTTTTGGCAGCAATAACTTCAACCAAACGTTTCCTGTAGTTGCAGATCAGAGGTGCACAACGGTCAGGAGTAATTCTTGACCATTCCTCTTTACAGAACTGTTCCAGTTCAGCAATATTCTTGGGATGTCTGGTGTGAATCGCTTTCTTGAGGTCATGCCACAGCATCTCAATCGGGTTGAGGTCAGGACTCTGACTGGGCCACTCCAGAAGGCGTATTTTCTTCTGTTTAAGCCATTCTGTTGTTGATTTACTTCTATGCTTGTGGTCGTTGTCCTGTTGCAACACCCATCTTCTGTTGAGCTTCTGCTGGTGGACAGATGGCCTTAAGTTCTCCTGCAAAATGTCTTGATAAACTTGGGAATTCAATTTTTCCTTCGATGATAGCAATCCGTCCAGGCCCTGATGCAGCAAAGCAGCCCCAAACCATGATGCCCCCACCACCATACCTCACAGTTGAGAAGAGGTTTTGATGTTGGTGTGCTGTGCCTCTTTTTCTCCACACATGTTTCTTCCAAACAACTGAACTTTGGTTTCATCTGTCCACAGAATATTTTGCCAGTACTGCTGTGGAACATCCAGGTGCTCTTGTGCAAACTGTAAACGCAATGTTATTTTTGGACAGTAGTGGCTTCCTCTGTGGTATTCTCCAATGAAATCCATTCTTGTTTAGTGTTTTACATATTGTAGATTCGCTAACAGGGATGTTAGCATATGCCAGAGACGTTTGTGAGTCTTTAGCTGACACTCTAGGATTCTTCTTCACCTCATTGAGCAGTATGCGCTGTGCTCTTGCAGTCATCTTTACAGGACGGCCACTCCTAGGGAGAGTAGCAGCAGTGCTGAACTTTCTCCATTTATAGACAATTTGTCTTATCGTGGACTGATGAACAGCAGCTTTATGCAAGTCAACAATTCTTAATTGTAGGTCTTCTGAGAGCTCTTTTGTGCGAGGCATCATTCACATAAGGCAATGCTTCTTGTGAAAAGCAAACCCAGAACTGGTGTGTGTTTTTTATAGGGCAGGGCAGCTGTAACCAACACCTCCAATCTCATCTCATTGATTGAACTCCAGTTGGCTGACACCTCACTCCAATTAGCTCTTGGAGATGTCATTAGTCTAGGGGTTCACATACTTTTTCCACCTGCACTGTGAATGTTTACATGGTGTGTTTAATAAAAACATGTTAACATTTAATTATTTGTGTGTTATTAGTTTAAGCGGACTGTGATTGTCTATTGTTGTGACTTAGATAAAGATCAGATCACATTTTATGACCAATTTGTGCAGAAATCCATATCATTCCAAAGGGTTCACATACTTTTTCTTGCAACTGTATATTAAAAGACACATATACATACAGTGGGATGCGAAAGTTTGGGCAACCTTGTTAATCGGCATGATTTTCCTGTATAAATCGTTGATTGTTACGATAAAAAATGTCAGTTAAATATATCATATAGGAGACACACACAGTGATATTTGAGAAGTGAAATGAAGTTTATTGGATTTACAGAAAGTGTGCTATAATTGTTTAAACAAAATTAGGCAGGTGCATAAATTTGGGCACCACAAAAAAGAAATGAAATCAATATTTAGTAGATCCTCCTTTTGCAGAAATTACAGCCTCTAAACGCTTCCTGTAGGTTCCAATGAGAGTCTGGATTCTGGTTGAAAGTATTTTGGACCATTCCTCTTTACAAAACATCTTTAGTTCATTCAGGTTTGATGGCTTCCGAGCATAGACAGCTCTCTTTAAGTCACACCACAGATTTTCAATTATATTCAGGTCTGGGGACTGAGATGGCCATTCCAGAACATTGTACTTGTTCCTCTGCATAAATGCCTTAGTGGATTTTGAGCAGTGTTTAGGGTCGTTGTCTTGTTGAAAGATCCAGCCCCGGCGCAGCTTTAGATTTGTCACTGATTCCTGGACATTGGTCTCCAGAATCTGCTGATACTGAGTGGAATCCATGCGTCCCTCAACTTTGACAAGATTCCCAGTCCCTGCACTGGCCACACAGCCCCACAGCATGATGGAACCACCACCATATTTTACTGTAGGTAGCAGGTGTTTTTCTTGGAATGCTGTGTTCTTTTTCCTCCATGCATAACGCCCCTTGTTATGGCCAAATAACTCAATTTTAGTTTTATCAGTCCACAGCACCTTATTCCAAAATGAAGCTGGCTTGTCCAAATGTGCTTTAGCCCACCTCAAGCGGCACTTTTTGTGCTGTGGGGGGAGAAAAGGCTTCCTCTGCATCACTCTCGCATTCAGTATCTCCTTGTGTAAAGTGCGCCGAATGGTTGAACAATGCACAGTGACTCCATCTGAAGCAAGATGATGTTGTAGGTCTTTGGTGCTGGTCTGTGGGTTGACTCTGACTGTTCTCACCATTCGTCGCTTCTGTCTATTTCTTGGTCTGCCACTTCGAGCCTTAACTTGAACTGAGCCTGTGGTCTTCCATTTCCTCAATATGTTCCTAACTGTGGAAACAGACAGCTGAAATCTCTGAGACAGCTTTCTGTATCCTTCCCCTATCCATGATGGTGAACAATCTTTGTCTTCAGGTAATTTGAGAGTTGTTTTGAGACCCCCTTGTTGCTACTCTTCAGAGAAAATTAAAAGAGGAGGGAAACTTACAATTGACCCCCTTAAATACTCTTTCTCATAATTGGATTCACCAGTGTATGTAGGTCAGGGGTCACTGAGCTTACCAAGCCAATTTGAGTTCCAATAATTAGTTCTAAAGGTTTTGGAATCAATAAAATGACAACAGTGCCCAAATTTATGCACCTGCCTAATTTTGTTTAAACAATTATAGCACACTTTCTGTAAATCCAATAAACTTCATTTCACTTCTCAAATATCACTGTGTGTGTCTCCTATATGATATATTTAACTGACATTTTTTATCGTAACAACCAACGATTTATACAGGAAAATCATGACGATTAACAAGGTTGCCCAAACTTTCGCATCCCACTGTATATTTGCAATATACCACTTCCTTCTACAACCGTACATAAAAGATCAAGTGATTATGAAGGTATATTATACGGTCAATGGATATCAATTTTACTGCAGGCCAGTGGATTAGAGGCCCCAAAAATGATTCATTCACCGGACAGAAAAAAATCAAGTGAATGTGGCTGGAGGTATATTAGACGGTCATTGGATATCAATTTTTACTGCAGGCCAGTACAAATACATGTCAAATACATATGTTTAATAGAACAAAAAATATAAAATTGGATTAAAAACATGGCTAACCAAATACCCCCTCTTGAAAAAAAAACTAATAATAATAGTTGAAATTCGATAACACATGGTCGTCACAGGTGTTGAATTCCTCCGAGGTCCCAAACATTAGGCATTCACCGGACAGAAAAAGCTTTTTATGCCGCTGTATTTACATACGACAGGGACCATTAGTTGTTCTGGGTGGTGGGAGATATGTGTGGGCATGCATGAGAAAACTCAATTAACCACCTCCCGACCGCCTAACGCACGGATGCGTCCTGGAGGCGGTCGATTCATTCCTCCTGGACTCATCCGTGTGTCATCTCACGAGACGCGAGATTTCCTGTGAACGCGCGCACACAGGCGCGCGCGTTCACAGGATCGGAAGGTAAGCGAGTGGATCTCCAGCCTGCCAGCCGCGATCGTTCGCTTTAACCCCTAACAGGTATATTAGACGCTGTTTTGATAACAGCGTCTAATATACCTGCTACCTGAACCTCTGGTGGTCCCTTTGCTTGGATCGACCACCAGAGGACACAGGCAGCTCAGTAATAAGTAGCACCAAACACCACTACACTACACCCCCCCCTTGTCACTTATTAACCCCTTATTAACCCCTGATCACCCCTGATCACCCCATATAGACTCCCTGATCACCCCCCTGTCATTGATCACCCCCCTGTCATTGATCACCCCCTTGTAAAGCTCCATTCAGACGTCCGTATGTTTTTTTACGGATCCACGGATACATGGATCGGATCCGCAAAACACATACGGACGTCTGAATGGAGCCTTACAGGGGGGTGATCAATGACAGGGGGGTGATCACCCCATATAGACTCACTGATCACCCCCCTGTCATTGATCACCCCCCTGTAAGGCTCCATTCAGACGTCTGTATGTTTTTTAGAGGGTTATCCAGCGTCATCAACTTTTTACGTTCGAACATTTGGGCCACGAAAGCCTGCCTTTTGCCAGATAAACGTGACAACGGCGCGGTGGAATGTGGGGTGGAGGACAAATAGGAGGAGAGAGGAGAAGGAGAAGAGGCAGGACGTGGAGCATCGAGAGTGTGGCTTTGTGGGTTCTGACAGCGTTGCTCCCACTGTGCTCGGCAATGGGAGGCCAGGTGCCTTCTTAAGGCAGTCATCCCTAGGTGAGTGTTGGGCTTACTGCGACTTATGCGTTGACAGCACAGGCTGCAGATGGCAACACTATTGTCAGCAGCTGACAAGTTAAAAAAAGCCCATAATGCGGAAACATGGGCCGGCGTCCTGGGAGCGCCAGATATGACCGTGCATGGTGTATGGCTCACTCCAGATACATTTGCAGTCTGCTTTTTGCCTCCTGTGCACTGCGAGTTCTGCCTGCTTCTCCTCCCTATCTGCTGCTCCGTCTCTCCCCATAAACTCCGCTCCTCTTCCTCTCTTGTGGGCACCCTTGTGACGTCCATCGACACGTCATCATCGTCGCCTTCACCACCACTGACATTAGAGATCTCTGAGTAGGCAGCAACAGCGGGGACCACCCTCCTTGGGACGATCTGAGTACTGTCATCAGACTGCTGGGTGGCGGACGTTGCTACCTCCTCTTCCTCATCCGATGCCAAGAATGTCTGCGCATCGGTAAGGTCTGGGAATGGATGGGGAAATAATTCCTCTGACTCAAGTGGAGGGGCTGTGGTGGTGGTGTCTTTGGGAGTGCACACAGCAGAGAGTGAGGAGGGTGCTGAAACAGAGGATGAGGAGGGTGCAGAAGCGGAAGGCTGAGTGAGCCACTCAACCAACTCTGGTGCGTCCTTTGACGTAATCGCACGCACCTTCTCCAACTTCCCACTTAGGCTCCGGCCTGGTGCACCTGCCCGAACCCTACTACCCCTGCGGAATGCCTCCTTCCTCTGCCTGTCATTTTCAAAGTGACCCTGTGACAAAGTCCCTATAGAAGAGCAGTATTTGTGGAAGCAGGTATATAGAACCCCTTAATGAGTATTTGCTGGAAGCAGGTATATCAAACCCCTTAATCAGTTTATTTTGGGGCAACAGGTATATCACACCAGTTGCAATTAGTTATTCCTATTGCTTTTGTCCCTCTGTATAGCTGTGGTATCTCAGCAGAACCGCACACAACTGCTTCACAATACAAATGCACTATGATATACTTTCTATGTTAGAAACTGCAGGCCCTCACATACAATGTTTTACAGGGTCAGCTCAACTGCAGGCCCTCGCATATAATGTTTTACAGGGTCAGCTCACCTGCAGGCCCTCACCTACAATCTTTTACATGGTCAGCTCACCTTCTGATGACAGCGACACATGGCTGCCTTTCCCAAGACCAGCGCGTTATACTCTTTTTAGACAACACGGATTACTGATTGTTCACCCTTCTCAACCCCCGCTACAAAGAGAACTTCTCATCTCTCATTCCTCTGGTGGAGAGGACAGGCAAACGGTGCTATACCAGAAGATCTTTGTTGAAAAATTGCTCCAATGCTGATAGGGCAGAAATCCAAATGGATCGTCGCCGTCACAGGGACGTGCGATCGCCTAGAAGTTATCTAGAGTCAACAAAGCGGCAGCAGACCCTCAAAGTTTGGTCAACACAATCCTCACCATGATGGCACACTGGGTGAACGTTGTGGAGGCCGGGAGCAAGTTGGCTGCTGGCACCAGACTTGCCCTCCAATAGATCCTCGTTATTGGAAAGTGTACTCATTCCAATAACAGGGCCTCTTAAGAGTGCTGTATTGTTATTTATTGTCACTACCTCCCTGAGTCAGGAGTGGGTAATTGCCGCGCACCTGCTGCCTTCCTTGGACGCTTGTGCTTTAATAACTTGACCCACCCTGGGTGGTTCACAATTAGGAAAAAAAAGGGGCAAGGCAACAACTGCCAATCAGATTTCAGCCATTAACCTCCCTTGGATGTGGTAGCCCTTTCTCAGGCTCCCTCTCCGGCATCGAACCCTGATTCCCCGTTACCCGTGATCACCATGGTAGGCGCAGAAAAGAATATCGAAAGTTGATAGGGCAGACATCCAAATGGATCGTCGCCATCACGGGGACGTGCAATTGCCCAGAGGTTATCTAGAGTCACCAAAGCGGCAGCAGGCCCTCGCCTAGGGTCACCAGCAGGCCATCAATAATAATTTTTCAAGGGTGTGTATGATGCCCTCCTTTATGTGTAACAAAGAGTGTTTTGGAGTGCATGTTCCTTGTAATTTTAGGCAGCCCTTTCACTTAATGCATAGGCTTTATGAGTGTAGGAGTCCCACTACCTGAACTATTGTACCACAATGTGAATGAGGCCCTCCATTATGTGATATACAGGTTGCACTTTATATACAAGTAAATATACAGGAAAGAATGTTTCTTAACAACTTCTCCTCTAAAAAAAAATTTTTTTGTGCATATTATTGTCAGTCTGAAAAGTGGCGTACTACTTAGACAACATGGTTCCCAGCAGCGACCTGGGAGTCCAAGATGTATCCAGACATCCCCCCCATGCTGTGACTGAATCATTTCGGTGGTGTTTCCATCAATTTCTGACCTTTTCCTATGAACCAGGCTCACTCCCCTCTTCAGAGCAGGGGATGCCTGGTTTAATGTTCGGGTTCTCCCATTTACTTCCAATATACTCGGGTGCTCGGTAGAGCACCCGAGCACTTTGGTCAACACTAATAAAGATAGCCATATCCAACAAATGAGTTAAAAATATTAGACTTGATCATATTTTTTTTTTAGGAATTCAATCTTGCATGTCTGTGAGTGGCAAAAGCATGTGAACCTTTGCTTTCAGTATCTGCAACTAAACATTTCTGTTATTTGTTGATTAGTCCTGCATATTGGCTTGGAGGAATTTTAGTCCCTCCCCTGTGCAAAACATTTTCAATTCTGTTACACTGGTGGGTTTCCTCCTATGAACTTCTCACTTCAGGTCCTTTCCCAATATTTCTACTGGATTAAACTCAGGACTTTGATTTGGCCATTCCAAAACTTTAACTTTATTCTTATTTTACAATTTTTTGGTAGAAGGACTTGTGTGCTTAGAATCATCTTGCACCATTACCCACATTTTCTTGAGATTCAGCTCACGGACAGATATCCTTACAATTTCCTTTAGCATTTGCTGGTATAATTCAGAATTCATTGTTCCATCAATGATGGCAAGCCATTCTGGCCAAGATGCATTAAAACAGGCCCAAATCATGATCCTACACAAGTTGGACTGTTTCCTAATTCCAAACATAATGCTTCTCATGTTTTGTGGTCTCATCTATCCAAAAAACATTGTTCCAATAGCCTTCTGGCTTGTCCAGATGATCAACGCTGCAGATAGTCAACAATGTTCTTTTTGGTGATCACATAATTGTTTTTTAGTACCCTTCTGTTAGTGGACTTCTGTTGGTTCTGTTATCATTCTGTTGGTTGGCAGCTGCTGTAAAAAATACCTTTAGTTGCTTAGAGGTTACTTTGGGTTCATTTGTGACCTTGTGGACTATTACACACCTTGCTCTTGACATAATCTTTGTTGGTTGACCACTCCTAGGGAGGGTAATAATGATAAATTTCCTCCACTTGTACACAATCTGTCTGACTGTGGATTGGTGGAGTCCAAGCACGAAGGTTCGCCGAAACGCGCGTCGGGGTTAGCACCATCCTGGAGGAGGCACAGCATGGGTAAATGTTCTATGTCCTTTGATTGTGAATGAATTCGGGTTTGCACTTGCAGTTTATGTAAATCATGTGTATGCTGATGGGCGATTTGTAGACGTGTTATCCGCTGTATGTGTCCTCCGGTTGATGTTGCCTTCTTTTCCCTGCATTTTTGTCTATTAATCATGTTTGTAAGTTATATGTAATTATGTAATAAAATGATAATTGTTTATAAGCAGTCTGGCAATTATTTGTAGGTTTTTGTTATGGTGTGTGCCATAGGCTTATATTGGTAATTACTCTAATTAGTACAAGAATCCCTGGTTGGGGCATATATAGGGTATTTCTGCAGTTAAAGCCAAAGCCCTACTAACATAACATACCTAACTTAAATGTGGTTATGCCTCCTGCTGTCTGATTGCTTTGTGTGGTAAAGGGTTATCAGATAAATATCTTTATAAGATTTGGTAGGTCTTTAAAAGGCCCCAACCACCATGGTAACTCATCAGCACACCACAGGATTGCTGTAGGGAGCCAACCCTGTCTCAAGCTCCTAGAGACCACGGTTAATGTATAAAACTGCTGCTGATCAGAAGCAACAAGCGAAGTAACAATTTTTTAGGAAATACGTTTATGAAAAAGTAATTTTTTTAAAAAACTAATTCTGTAAGGCATTTTATACATGTTTCTGAAAAACAAATTGCTACTCTTAATGAACGTGTTGTCATTGTCAACAGGGTTAATACATATGACTGTGGAGAGGAAGTTGCACATTGGTTGTTTTGTTTCCTGGCTCGCAAGTGTCGTTTGATAAGGCAGTCGTCAAGTTTTCATCGATATGCAGGTGCAAAGAGAAAAGGTATGCAATCATAATATTGTCCTAACTATGGCATATTTTTTTTAACAACTAGATGGTAGCCAAAAAACCTATATGAAGCATGTATCAGATTAACAGGCAACAAGTACCGAATAATAATTTTTCTGTTAGATGACAAAAAACAGAATGAGGTTTGCAATAGGTAAGGATAATGTAGCCTGGCAATGGAAAAGATGACGATGACATACAGGTGGGGAGTGATACATGGAGATGAGAGGAATACAACCTAGCACTGCTAAGTACAACAAAGCAGTAAAAGATTTAAACCCTAACAAAAAAAAACTGAAACAAAAAAACACAACAGCAATACAGACAAAAAAAAAAGGAGTGGAACTACAAATCCCAGAATGCACTAGACTAGAAATCAAAACTCTGGAAATCTGGTGTATGTGAACCCAGCAAATAGGCATAGAAACAAAAAGTATTTAAATGCATTTCAATCAAAAAACCCTACTATTGAATGTCAGGCTAAGCAAGCTGATAACAGGCCAACATTCAGGTGTGCAGCAACTGCCTCAAGCAAAGTTAATGAGAATAATCAAGAAAGAGAACTCTGATGCAACATCGCCCCCCTTCAGGGAAGCCTGAAGAGCCTTGAGTTTATGAGGCCTGACTTCATGAAAGGCTTTTTATTCCTTGCAGGTTCAGAAGAACTTTCCTTTGGGTCATAGACCTTCCAATAAAAAAATTAATATATTTGCTTACCATGCCATCTAGAGTAAATGATCTTCTGAACTACATACTAAGAGCAGGTTTGCATCGGCATTATGAAATTCAATTATAGTTTCATTAAAACAGAGTAATAGACATGTATTAGGATGGTGCAAAATGGAATGCCTCTTAAAGGCTTCCGTTTTGCATTCCATCCTGAAATTCCATTATATTACAATTAGAGTTGAGCAAACCCTTACTGTAAAGTTCGGGTTCGTACCGAACTTTAGGGTTTTTGGCACCCGGACCCGAAGCCGAACATTTACGTAAAAGTTTGGGTTCGGTGTTCGGCGATTTTTATGACGCTTTTTGAAAGGCTGCAAAGCAGCCAAACAACAAGCGTCATGCTACTTGCCCCAAAAAGGCCATCACAGCCATGCCTACTATTGGCATGGCTGTGATTGGCCAACTGCAGCATGTGACCCAGCCTCTATTTAAGTTGGAGTCACGTAGCGCCGCTCGTCACTCTGCTCGGATTAGTGTAGGGAGAGGCTGCAGCTGCTGTGAGGAAGAGATCAGGGAGAAATCTTATCAAGAACTGGTTTATGTACTCAGCGATCTACAAAAAAAGTGTTTTGTGGGTGCAGTGCACAATTTTTTTAAGCCTGCCCTGAGCCAACTACTGCTGAAAACAAACTTTTTTTTCTTCAGTTAGTCAATATCAATACATTATCGGCAGCCATTTTATGCAACGATATTGCACCAGCATAGGCTATCTGCAAGTCCAGAAATACTGCTTTGGCATACTGGGGTGAAAAAACCCTCTAATATACTGCACATCTGGTATTGGACAAGCATAAGTGACTGTCACATTTAGGACAGAAATACAGCTTTTTGGTTAGGGTGAAAAAACCCTCTAATATACTGCACATCTGGGATTACGCGTGCATAAGTGACTGTCACATTTAGGACCAAAAAAAGCCTTTTTTTAGGGTGAAAAAAGGCTCTAATATACTGCACATCTGGGATTACACGTGCAAAAGTCACTGTCACATTTAGGACAGAAATACAGCTTTTTGGTTAGGGTGAAAAAACCCTCTAATATACTGCACATCTGAGATTACACGTGCATAAATCACTGTCACATTTAGGCAATAAATACGGCTTTGGCATACTGGGGTGAAAAAAGCCTCTCATATACTGCACATCTGGGATTACACGTGCATAAGTCCCTGTCACATTTAGGACAGAAATTCAGCTTTTTGGTTAGGGTGAAAAAACACTCTAATATAATGCACATCTGGGATTACACGTGCATAAATCACTGTCACATTTAGGACAGAAAAACAACTTTTTGGTTAGGGTGAAAAAAACCCTCTAATATACTGCACATCTGGGATTACACATGCATAAGGCACTGTCACATTTAGGACAGAAATTCAGCTTTCTGGTTAGGGTGAAAAAAGCCTCTAATATACTGAATATCCGGGATTACACGTGCATAAATCACTGTCACAATTAGGACAGAAATTCAGTTTTTTGGTTAGGGTGAAAAACCCTCTAATATACTGCACATCTGGGATTACACGTGCATAAGTCACTGTCACATTTAGGACAGAAATACAGCTTTTTGGTAAGGGAGAAAAAACCCTCTAATATACTGCACATCTGGGATTAGACAAGCATAAGTGAGTGTCACATTTAGGACAGAAATACAGCTTTTTGGTTAGGGTAATAAAACCCTCTAATATACTGCACATCTGGGATTACACGTGCATAAGTGACTGTCACATTTAGGCTATAAATACTGCTTTGGCATAATGGGGTGAAAAAACCCTCTAATATACTGCACATCTGGGATTACACATGCATAAGTCACTGTCACATTTAGGACAGAAATACAGCTTTTTGGTTAGGGTGAAAAAACCCTCTACTATACTGCACATCTGGGATTACACGTGCATAAATCACTGTCTCATTTAGGCTATAAATACTGCTTTGGCATACTGGGGTGAAAAAAGCCTCTCATATACTGCATATCTGGGATTACACGTGCATAAGTGACTGTCACATTTAGGACAGAAATACAGCTTTTTGATTAGGGTTAAAAAACCCTCTAATATACTGCACATCTGGAATTGCACGTGCATAAGTCACTGTCACATTTAGGACAGAAATTCAGCTTTTTGGTTAGGGTGAAAAACCCTGTAATATACTGCACATCTGGGATTACACGTGCATAAGTGACTGTCACATTTAGGACAAAAATACAGCTTTTTGGTTAGGGTGAAAAAACCCTCAAATATACTGCACATCTGGGATTAGACAAGCATAAGTGACTGTCACATTTAGGACAGAAATACAGCTTTTTGGTTAGGGTAAAAAACCCTCTAATATACTGCACATCTGGGATTACACGTGCATAAGTCACTGTCACATTTAGGACAGAAATACAGCTTTTTGGTTAGGGTGAAAAAACGCTCTCATATACTGCACATCTGGGATTACACGTGCATAAGTCACTGTCACATTTAGGACAGAAATACAACTTTTTGGTTAGGGTGAAAAAACCCTCTAATATACTGCACATCTGGGAATACACATGCATAAGGCGCTGTCACATTTAGGACAGAAATTCAGCTTTCTAGTTAGGGTGAAAAAAGCCTCTAATATACTGCATATCTGGGATTACACGTGCATAAGTGAGTGTCACATTTAGGACAGAAATACAGCTTTTTTGGTTAGGGAAATAAAACCCTCTAATATACTGCACATCTGGGATTACACGTGCATAAGTGACTGTCACATTTAGGCTATAAATACTGCTTTGGCATACTGGGGTGAAAAAAGCCTCTCATATACTGCATATCTGGGATTACACGTGCATAAGTCACTGTCACATTTAGGACAGAAATACAACTTTTTGGTTAGGGTGAAAAAACCCTCTAATATACTGCACATCTGGGATTACACATGCATAAGGCGCTGTCACATTTAGGACAGAAATTCAGCTTTCTAGTTAGGGTGAAAAAAGCCTCTAATATACTGCATATCTGGGATTACACGTGCATAAGTGAGTGTCACATTTAGGACAGAAATACAGCTTTTTGGTTAGGGAAATAAAACCCTCTAATATACTGCACATCTGGGATTACACGTGCATAAGTGACTGTCACATTTAGGCTATAAATACTGCTTTGGCATACTGGGGTGAAAAAAGCCTCTCATATACTGCATATCTGGGATTACACGTGCATAAGTGACTGTCACATTTAGGACAGAAATACAGCTTTTTGGTTAGGGTGAAAAAACACTCTAATATACGGCATATCTGGAATTGCACGTGCATAAGTCACTGTCACATTTAGGACAGAAATACAGCTTTTTGGTTAGGGTGAAAAAACCCTCTAATATACTGCACATCTGGGATTACACGTGCATAAATCACTGTCACATTTAGGACAGAAATTCAGCTTTCTGGTTAGGGTGAAAAAAGCCTCTAATATACTGCATATCTGGGATTACACGTGCATAAGTGAGTGTCACATTTAGGACAGAAATACAGCTTTTTGGTTAGGGAAATAAAACCCTCTAATATACTGCACATCTGGGATTACACGTGCATAAGTGACTGTCACATTTAGGCTATAAATACTGCTTTGGCATACTGGGGTGAAAAAAGCCTCTCGATACTGCACATCTGGGATTACACGTGCATAAGTGACTGTCACATTTAGGACAGAAATACAGCTTTTTGGAGAGGGTGAAAAAAGTCTCTAATATACTGCACATCTGGGATTACACGTGCATAAATCACTGTCACATTTAGGACAGAAATTCAGCTTTTTGGTTAGGGTGAAAAACCCTCTAATATACTGCACATCTGGGATTACACGTGCATAAATCACTGTCACATTTAGGACAGAAATACAGCTTTTTGGTTAGGGTGAAAAAACCCTCTAATATACTGCACATCTGGGATTAGACAAGCATAAGTGAGTGTCACATTTAGGACAGAAATACAGCTTTTTGGTTAGGGAAATAAAACCCTCTAATATACTGCACATCTGGGATTACACGTGCATAAGTGACTGTCACATTTAGGCTATAAATACTGCTTTGTCATACTGGGGTGAAAAAAGCCTCTTATATACTGCACATCTGGGATTACACGTGCATAAGTGACTGTCACATTTAGGACAGAAATACAGCTTTTTGGTTAGGGTGTAAAAACCCTCTAATATACTGCATATCTGGGATTGCACGTGCATAAGTCACTGTCACATTTAGGACAGAAATACAGCTTTTTGGTTAGGGTGAAAAAACCCTCTAATATACTGCACATCTGGGATTACACGTGCATAAGTCACTCGTCACATTTAGGACAGAAATACAGCTTTTTGGTTAGGGTGAAAAAACCCTCTAATATACTGCACATCTGGGATTACACGTGCATAAGTCACTGTCACATTTTGGACAGAAATACAGCTTTTTGGTTAGGGTGAAAAAACCTTCTAATATACTGCATATCTGGGATTACACGTGCATAAGTCAATGTCACATTTAGGACAGAAATACAGCTTTTTAGTTAGGGTGAAAAATCCCTCTAATATACTGCACATCTGGGATTACACGTGCATAAATCACTGTCACATTTAGGACAGAAATACAGCTTTTTGGTTAGGGTGAAAAAACCCTCTAATATACTGCAAATCTGGGATTAGACAAGCATAAGTGACAGTTACATTTAGGACAAAAATACAGCTTTTTGGTTAGGGTGAAAAAACCCTCTAATATACTGCACATCTGGGATTACACGTGCATAAGTCATTGTCACATTTAGGACAGAAATACAGCTTTTTGGTTAGGGTGAAAAAACCCTCTAATATACTGCACATCTGGGATTACACGTGCATAAGTCACTGTCACATTTAGGACAGAAATACAGCTTTTTGGTTAGGGTGAAAAAAGCCTCTAATATACTGCATATCTGTGATTACATGTGCATAAGTGACTGTCACATTTAGGACAGAAATAAGCTTTTTGGTTAGGGTGAAAAAACCCTCTAATATACTGCACATCTGGGATTACACATGCATAAGTGACTGTCACATTTAGGCCATAAATACGGCTTTAGAATACTGGGGTGAATAAAGCCTCTCATATACTGCACATCTGGGATTACACGTGCATAAGTGACTGTCACATTTAGGACAGAAATACAGCTTTTTGGTTAGGATGAAAAATGCCTCTAATATACTGCATATCTGGGATTACACATGCATAAGTGACTGTCACATTTAAGACAAAAATACAGCTTTTTGGTTAGGGTGAAAAAACCTTCTAATATACTGCACATCTGGGATTACACATGCATAAGTCATTGTCTCATTTAGGACAGAAATACAGCTTTTTGGTTAGGGTGAAAAAACCCTCTAATATACTGCACATTTGGGATTACACGTGCATAAGTCACTGTCACATTTAGGACAGAAATACAGCTTTTTGGTTAGGGTGAAAAAACCCTCTAATATACTGCACATCTGGGATTAGACAAGCATAAGTGACTGTAACATTTAGGACAGAAATACAGCTTTTTGGTTAGGGTGATAAAACCCTCTAATATACTGCACATCTGGGATTACACGTGCATAAGTGACTGTCACATTTAGGACAGTAATACAGCTTTTTGGTTAGGGTGAAAAAAGCCTCTAATATACTGCATATCTGTGATTACATGTGCATAAGTGACTGTCTGTCACGGCCACGGTTATGGCTGTGACTCCTTGGGAGCCGCATTCGGTTGCCCGCGGTTTGGGTTGTTTTTTCAACCGCAGCTTGAGGCATGATGTCATTTGCCTCAAGTGCGGTTGCCGCGGACAACAGCTATGGGTGCGGTTCCCTTAGAGTTGTGTGCGCGTTTGTAGCACTTTTGTATGTCTGTGTGCACTTTGTTTATGTTTTGTGTGCACTGACATTTTCCCATCACTGTGGCTGTCCGTGGCAACGTTTGGTTGTATTATGTACATGTGGTGGCAGTGTCCCGGCCTTCGGGCTGACTCCCAGGACACGCTTGCCACCCATGTCGTTGCCTGCTGCAACAGCCACGGTGTGTTTGTTGTTTGGACACTTCCCCTTTAACCACCTCAGCCCCCATAGCTTAAACACCCTTAAAGACCAGGCCACTTTTTACACTTCTGACCTACCCTACTTTCACCGTTTATTGCTCGGTCATGCAACTTACCACCCAAATGAATTTTACCTCCTTTTCTTCTCACTAATAGAGCTTTCTTTTGGTGGTATTTCATTGCTGCTGACATTTTTACTTTTTTTGTTATTAATCGAAATTTAACGATTTCTTTGCAAAAAAATGACATTTTTCACTTTCAGTTGTAAAATTTTGCAAAAAAAAACGACATCCATATATAAATTTTGCTCTAAATGTATTTTTCTACATGTCTTTGATAAAAAAAAAAATGTTTGTGTAAAAAAAAAAATGGTTTGGGTAAAAGTTATAGCGTTTACAAACTATGGTACAAAAATGTGAATTTCCGCTTTTTGAAGCAGCTCTGACTTTCTGAGCACCTGTCATGTTTCCTGAGGTTCTACAATGGCCAGACAGTACAAACACCCCACAAATGACCCCATTTTGGAAAGAAGACACCCCAAGGTATTCGCTGATGGGCATAGTGAGTTCATAGAACTTTTTATTTTTTGTCACAAGTTAGCGGAAAATTATGATTTTATTTATTTTTATTTTTTTCTTACAAAGTCTCATATTCCACTAACTTGTGACAAAAAATAAAAAGTTCTATGAACTCACTATGCCCATCAGCGAATACCTTGGGGTGTCTTCTTTCCAAAATGGGGTCACTTGTGGGGTAGTTATACTGCCCTGGCATTCTAGGGGCCCAAATGTGTGGTAAGGAGTTTGAAATCAAATTCTGTAAAAAATGGCCGGTGAAATCCGAAAGGTGCTCTTTGGAATGTGGGCCCCTTTGCCCACCTAGGCTGCAAAAAAGTGTCACACATGTGGTATCTCCGTATTCAGGAGAAGTTGGGGAATGTGTTTTGGGGTGTCATTTTACATATACCCATGCTGGGTGAGAGAAATATCTTGGTCAAATGCCAACTTTGTATAAAAAAATGGGAAAAGTTGTCTTTTGCCAAGATATTTCTCTCACCCAGCATGGGTATATGTAAAATGACACCCCAAAACACATTCCCCAACTTCTCCTGAGTACGGAGATACCACATGTGTGACACTTTTTTGCAGCCTAGATGCGCAAAGGGGCCCACATTCCTTTTAGGAGCACATTTTTAGACATTTGGATCCCAGACTTCTTCGCACGCTTTAGGGCCCCTAAAATGCCAGGGCAGTATAAATACCCCACATGTGACCCCATTTTGGAAAGAAGACACCCCAAGGTATTCAATAAGGGGCATGGCGAGTTCAAAGAAATTTTTTTTTTGCCCCAAGTTAGCGGAAATTGATTTTTTTTTTGTTTTTTTCTCACAAAGTCTCCCTTTCCCCTAACTTGGGACAAAAATTTCAATCTTTCATGGACTCAATATGCCCCTTAGTGAATACCTTGGGGTGTCTTCTTTCAGAAATGGGGTCATTTGTGGGGTGTTTGTACTGCCCTGGCATTTGAGGGTCTCCGCAATCATTACATGTATGGCCAGCATTAGGAGTTTCTGCTATTCTCCTTATATTGAACATACGGGTAAGGAGATTATTTTTTTTCGTTCAGCCTCAGGGCTGAAAGAAAAAATGAACGGCACAGATTTCTTCATTCGCATCGATCAATGTGGATGAAAAAATCTCTGCCAAAAAAAAAAAAAAGGAGGGGAAAGGCGTCTGCCAGGACATAGGAGCTCCGCCCAACATCCATACCCACTTAGCCCGTATGCCCTGGCAAACCAGATTTCTCCATTCACATCAATCGATGTGAATGAATAAATCATTGCCGGGATTTTTTATTTTTTTTAATATATACAAAGTGTTTGCCAAAGTATATGAACACTGCCGCCTCCTCAGCTCAAATACCTCGACAAACGTATCTTTTACTGCAGAGGAGAAATCTCGTCTTGCAGCGCCGCATACACCGACTTGCGTGTAATCTGACAGCAGCGCAATGCTTCTGTCAGAATGCACATCAGTGCTGCAGCTAGTCGATCGGTTGGTCCACCTCAGGTAAACAAAACAAAAAAGAAAAAACCAGGCCGCAACGCAATAAATTTATTAACTTTATAATAACTTTTGAACATAACATATAAACTTTATTGAACTGAACGTTAACTTTTTTTGCTTAGCGGTATTTTTTTTTTTCCTTTATAGGACAAACCTCTCCTTCCCCATGGGACAATGTGCAAAGCGCAAATCGCCCAAAGATGTGGCGAAGTACATTATGCACTTTATCCCAGGTGAAAGGAGAGGTTTGCAGCAGCTGTGAGAGAAAGGGCCCTAATAGCCCTGTGTACCTGTCCTGTCAGATGCAATCCCTATGCCAAGTGTACCTGTGTGTGGTACTTCTGGAAACACTCCCCTAAGCATAGGGCAGGGTGGTCAGGGCAGTCAGGACAGAAATAGCGGGTGTCACGCCTTATTCCACTCCTGCTAGAGACACGACATTTTTTTCGGGGTAACAGTTGGGTTGAGGTTCCAGCAACGACATTGGGGAAATGTCGCTCGTGTAGACGGCTCACTACACTGGTGGTTGGGGCCACGGAACCTCCTGGATACAGGAGGTTTTCGATGATCTCTTCCTGAAATTTGAGGAAGGATCCTGTTCTCCCAGCCTTACTGTAGAGAACAAAACTATTATAGGCAGCCAATTGAATTAAATATACAGACACCTTCTTATACCAGCGTCTGGTGCGTCGGGAAACTAAATAGGGAGCCAACATCTGGTCATTGAAGTCCACCCCTCCCATGAGCGCATTATAGTCGTGGACTGAGAGGGGCTTTTCAATGACACGGGTTGCCCGTTCAATTTGTATTGTCGTGTCTGCGTGAATGGAGGAGAGCATATAAACGTCACGCTTGTCTCTCCATTTCACCGTGAGCAGTTCTTCGTTACACAAGGCAGCCCTCTCCCCCCTTGCAAGACGGGTGGTAACGAGCCGTTGGGGGAAGCCCAGGCGACTAGGTCGCACGGTGCCACAGCAGCCAATCTGTTCTAGGAACAAATGCCTGAAGAGGGGCACACTTGTGTAAAAATTGTCCACATAAAGATGGTACCCCTTGCCAAATAAGGGTGACACCAAGTCCCAGACTGTCTTCCCACTGCTCCCCAGGTAGTCAGGGCAACCGACCGGCTCCAGGGTCTGATCTTTTCCCTCATAGATCCGAAATTTGTGGGTATAGCCCGTGGCCCTTTCACAGAGCTTATACAATTTGACCCCATACTGGGCGCGCTTGCTTGGGATGTATTTTTTTAAGCCAAGGCGCCCGGTAAATTGTATTAGGGACTCGTCTATGCAGATGTTTTGCTCAGGGGTATACAAATCTGCAACTATCTGGTTGAAGTGGTCTATGAGGGGCCGAATTTTGTAGAGCCGGTCAAAAGCTGGGTGGCCTCTGGGACGAGAGGTGCTGTTGTCGCTAAAGTGCAGGAAACGCAGGATGGTCTCAAAACGTGTCCTGGACATAGCAGCAGAGAACATGGGCATGTGATGATTTGTGTTCGTGGACCAATATGACCGCAATTTATGCTTTTTGGTAAGACCCATGTTCAGGAGAAGGCCCAGAAAATTTTTAATTTCTGAAACTTGGACTGGTTTCCACCGGAAAGGCTGGGCATAAAAGCTTCCCGGGTTGGCGGATATAAATTGAGTGGCATACCGATTTGTTTCTGCCACGGCTAAGTCCAAGAGCTCCGCAGTCAAGAACAGCTCAAAAAATCCCAGGGCCGAACCGATCTGAGCTGTCTCAACCCGAACTCCAGACTGGGCGGTGAAAGGGGGAACTAATGGTGCGGCTGAAGTTGGTGACTGCCAATCAGGATTTGCCAGCACCTCAGGGACTCTAGGGGCTCTACGGGCCTGTCTTTGCGGTGGCTGCGACGGGGTAACTATTGCACGTGCCACCGTACCAGCTTCAACTGCCCTTCTGGTGCTCGCCACTTCACCATGTTGTACGGCAGTGCTGGTACTAGGTCCAGGATGGGCTGCGCTGCTGGTGTATGCCTCACCACGTAATCCGACAGCGCCAGCCCCACTCTGCTGCCCTTTAAACGGATCCTGCACAACCTGTGGTCTAGCGACACGGGGCCGGGTACGCCTGGTGCTATCAGGGACCTCAACCTCCTCGTCCGAACTTTGGGTCAGACTGCCACTGCTTTCTACAGGTTCATATTCTGACCCGCTAGATTCGTCAGATGGGGGTTCCCACACCTCATCCGACTGGGTCAGAATCCTGTAGGCCTCTTCAGAAGAATACCCCCTGTTTGACATTTGGACTACTAAATTTAGGGGTATTCCCTGAGACTACCCAAGAAAAAAAGCAAGCCTGTCTTACAAATGGGAGGCTAGCGAAGTACCGGAGGCCGCTGTGATTGATAAAAAATATCAAAACTGATTTTTTTACTGCCGCAGTGCTTGTAAAGTGATTGTGCAGTGATCAAAAAAATATAAATTTTTTGTCACTGCGGTGGGGCGGGCGTTGGTGAACGCACGTGTGGGCGACCGATCAGGCCTGATCGGGCAAACACTGCGTTTTGGGTGGAGGGCAAGCTAAGGTGACACTAATACAATTATAGATCTGACTGTGATCAGTTTTGATCACTTACAGATACTATAAAAGTACAAATGCTGATTAGCGATACGCTAATCAGCGAATAAGTGACTGCGGTGCGGTGGGCTGGGCGCTAACCGACGCTAACTACCTAACCAAGGGACCTAAACTATCCTAAACCTAAGGCCTAGTTCACACGAACGTTTTTTTTTGCGGGTGTACGGGTCGTTTTTTTGTGTTCCGTATACGGTCCGTATACGGAACCATTCATTTCAATGGTTTCGCAAAAAAAACGGAATGTGTTCCGTATGCATTCCGTTTCCGTATTTCCGTTTTTCCGTTCCGTTTAAAGATAGAACTTGTCCTATATTTGGCCGTAAATCACGGGTCGTGGCTCCATTCAAGTCAATGGGTCCGCAAAAAAAACGGAACACATACGGAAATGCATCCGTATGTCTTCCGTTTCCGTTCCGTTTTTTGCTGAACCATCTATTGAAAATGTAATGCCCAGCCCAATTTTTTCTATGTAATTACTGTACACTGTATATGCCATACGGAAAAACGGAACGGAAAAAACGGAACAGAAACGGAAACACAACGGAACTCAAAAACGGAACAACGGATCCGTGAAAAACGGACCGCAAAAAACTATAAAAGCCATACGTTCGTGTGAACTAGGCCTAACAGTCAATACCAGTGATCACTTTTTTCCCTTTCACTAGGTGATTGACAGGGGGCGATCAAGGGGTTAATTGGGGTGATGGGGGTGATGGAGGGTAATCTGGGGCTAAGTGTGGTGTTTGGTGGGTACTCACAGTGATGTCTGCTCCTCTGCTGGAACCAACCGACGAAAAGGACCAGCAGAGGAGCAGACAAGCCATTTAACACCTTATATTTATAAATATAAGGTTTTAGATGGCTTCTGATTCGATTTTTTAAAAATCAGCAACCTGCCAACAACGATCATTGGCTGGCAGGTTGCTGACGAAATACTCCTCGAACTTTTGCCGGCCCGCGATGCGCATGCGCGGGCCGGCTCTGACCGAAATCTCGCATCTCGCGAGAGGACGCGTATATGCGTCCAGGAGGAATCAATCGACCACCTCCAGGACGCGTCGCTGCGTCCGGCGGTCCGGAGGTGGTTAAAGCTTGTATTTCACTGTGACAAATGAAGCAAAGGCCCCAGATGTAGGGTCTTGCAAAAATATATATATTTTTTTAAGACCCAGTATATAATTGCAGTATTTAAAGCTTGTATTTCACTGTGCCAAATGCAGCAAAGGTCCCAGATGTAGGGTCTTGAAAAATGGGTGTTTTTTTAAAACCAGAATATAACAGCAGTATCTAATGCTAGTATTGGACAGTCAGAAATGCAGCAAAGACTGGAAATGTATTATTTTGCCCAAAATGTGTGTTTTTAAAAAAAAACAAAAATATAATAGCAGTATTTAAAGCTTGTATTTCACTGTGACAAATGCCCCAACTCTAAGGTCTTGCAAAAAATTTGTGCTTTTTTCGAACCCAGTATATAATTGCAGCATTTAAAGTTTATATTTCACGGTCATAAATGCTACAAAGGCCGCAAATGTATTTTATTTCCCAAAATGGGTGTTTTTTTTTAAACCAGAATATAACATTAGTATCTAACGCTTGTATTGGATTGTCAGAAATGCAGCAAGGGCCGCAATTGTATTATTCAGTGGAAGGGAGAGCGAATCTACCCGTAACGCGTATGGTGAAACAAGTGATATACCTGCATTGAAAAGCCTCCGATAATACTGTATGGCCATACAGAAGAAAATTTATACAGTAAAGGATTAACTATTCTTATCGTCGAAAGCTGTACCAAAGGAAATTGCGGAACAGAGGGGCAACTCCCGCGATCTTTGGAACTCCCGCGAAATTTAACCGCCTCCGGACCGCCTAAGGCAGGATCGCGTTCCGGAGGTTGCAGCCCTGCGCAGAGTCACGCATATATGCGTCATCACGCGAGACATAAGATTTCCTGTGAACGCGCGCACACAGGCGCGCGTGTTCACAGGATCGGAAGGTAAGCGAGTGGATCTCCAGCCTGCCAGCGGCGATCGTTCGCTGGCAGGCTGGAGATGTGATTTTTTTAACCCCTCTCAGGTATATTAGACGCTGTTTTGATAACAGCGTCTAATATACCTGCTACCTGGTCCTCTGGTGGTCCCTTTTGTTTGGATCGACCACCAGAGGACACAGGTAGCTCAGTAATAAGTAGCACCAAGCACCACACTACACTACACCCCCCCCGTCACTTATTAACCCCTTATTCACCCCTGATCACCCCTGATCACCCCATATAGACTCCCTGATCACCCCCCTGTCATTGATCACCCCCCTGTCATTGATCACCCCCCTGTAAGGCTCCATTCAGACGTCCGTATGATTTTTACGGATCCACTGATACATGGATCGGATCCTCAAAACACATACGGACGTCTGAATGGAGCCTTACAGGGGAGTGATCAATGACGGGGGTGATCACCCCATATAGTCTCCCTGATCACCCCCCTGTCATTGATCACCCCCCTGTAAGGCTGCATTCAGATGTCCGTATGTTTTTTACGGATCCACGGATACATGGATCGGATCCGCAAAACACATACAGACGTCTGAATGGAGCCTTACAGGGGGTGATCACCCCATATAGACTCCCTGATCACCCCCCTGTCATGGATCACCCTCTTGTAAGGCTCCATTTAGACGTCCGTATGATTTTTACGGATCCACTGATACATGGATTGGATCCGCAAAACACATACGGACGTCTGAATGGAGCCTTACAGGGGGGGGATCAATGACAGGGGGTGATCACCCCATATAGACTCCCTGATCACCCCGCTGTCATTGATCACCCCCCTGTCATTGATCACCCCCTTGTAAGGCTCCATTCAGACGTCCGTATGATTTTTACGGATCCACGGATACATGGATCGGATCCGCAAAACACATACGGACATCTGAATGGAGCCTTATAGGGGAGTGATCAATGACAGGGGGGTGATCACCCCATATAGACTCCCTGATCACCCCCCTGTCATTGATCACCCCCCTGTAAGGCTGCATTCAGATGTCCGTATGATTTTTACGGATCCACGGATACATGGATCGGATCCGCAAAACACATACGGACATCTGAATGGAGCCTTATAGGGGGGTGATCAATGACAGGGGGGTGATCACCCCATATAGACTCCCTGATCACCCCCCTGTCATTGATCACCCCCCTGTCATTGATCACGCCCCTGTAAGGCTGCATTCAGATGTCCGTATGATTTTTACGGATCCACGGATACATGGATCGGATCCGCAAAACACATACGGACATCTGAATGGAGCCTTATAGGGGAGTGATCAATGACAGGGGGGTGATCACCCCATATAGACTCCCTGATCACCCCCCTGTCATTGATCAACCCCTGTCATTGATCACCCCCCTGTAAGGCTGCATTCAGATGTCCGTATGTTTTTTACGGATCCACGGATACATGGATCGGATCCGCAAAACACATACAGACATCTGAATGGAGCCTTATAGGGGGGTGATCAATGCAGAGGGGTGATCACCCCATATAGACTCCCTGATCACCCCCCTGTCATTGATCACCCCCCTGTCATTGATCACCCCCTTGTAAGGCTCCATTCAGACATTTTTTTGGCCCAAGT
Organism: Bufo bufo; assembly: GCF_905171765.1. Taxonomy (NCBI): domain Eukaryota; kingdom Metazoa; phylum Chordata; class Amphibia; order Anura; family Bufonidae; genus Bufo; species Bufo bufo. The sequence goes on from NC_053393.1 coordinate 285,965,191, forward strand.
TAGCGGAAATTTTTTTTTTTTCTTACAAAGTCTCATATTCCACTAACTTGTGTCAAAAAATAAAATCTCACATGAACTCACCATACCCCTCACGGAATCCAAATGCGTAAAATTTTTTTGACATTTATATTCCAGACTTCTTCTCACGCTTTAAGGCCCCTAGAATGCCAGGGCAGTATAAATACCCCACATGTGACACCATTTCGGAAAGAAGACACCCCAAGGTATTCGCTGAGGGGCATATTGAGTCCATGAAAGATTGAAATTTTTGTCCCAAGTTAGCGGAAAAGGAGACTTTGTGAGAAAAAAAAAAAATAATCAATTTCCGCTAACTTGTGCCAATTTCTATGAACTCGCTATGCCCCTCATTGAATACCTTGGGGTGTCTTCTTTCCAAAATGGGGTCACATGTGGGGTATTTATACTGACCTGGCATTTTAGGGGCCCTAAAGCGTGCAAAGAAGTCTGGGATCCAAATGTCTAAAAATGCCCTCATAAAAGGAATGTGGGCCGCTTTGCGCATCTAGGCTGCAAAAAAGTGTCACACATCTGGTATCGCCGTACTCAGGAGAAGTTGGGCAATGTGTTTTGGGGTGTCATTTTACATATACCCATGCTGGGTGAGATAAATATCTTGGTCAAATGCCAACTTTGTATAAAAAATGGGAAAAGTTGTCTTTTGCCGAGATATTTATCTCACCCAGCATGGGTATATGTAAAAAGACACCCCAAAACACATTGCCCAACTTCTCCTGAATACGTTGATACCACATGTGTGACACTTTTTTGCAGCCTAGGTGGGCAAAGGGGCCCACATTCCAAAGAGCACCTTTCGGATTTCACAGGTCATTTACCTACTTACCACACATTAGGGCCCCTAGAATGCCAGGGCAGTATAACTACCCCACAAGTGACCCCATTTTGGAAAGAAGACACCCCAAGGTATTCTGTGAGGGGCATGGCGAGTTCCTAGAATTTTTTATTTTTTGTCACAAGTTAGCGGAAAATGATGATTTTTTTTTTTTTTTTTACAAAGTCTCATATTCCACCTTAAACTTAAAAGACAACTTAAAAAAAGACAACTTTTCCCATTTTTTTATACAAAGTTGGCATTTGACCAAGATATTTATCTCACCCAGCATGGGTATATGTAAAATGACACCCCAAAACACATTGCCCAACTTCTCCTGAGTACGGAGATACCAGATGTGTGACACTTTTTTGCAGCCTAGGTGGGCAAAGGGGCCCACATTCCAAAGAGCACCTTTCGGATTTCACCGGCCATTTTTTACAGATTTTGATTTCAAACTACTTACCACACATTTGGGCCCCTAGAATGCCAGGACAGTATAACTACCCTACAAGTGACCCCATTTTGGAAAGAAGACACCCCAAGGTATTCGCTGATGGGCATAGTGAGTTCATAGAAGTTTTTATTTTTTGTCACAAGTTAGTGGAATATGAGACTTTGTAAGAAAAAATAAATAAATCATCATTTTCCGCTAACTTGTGACAAAAAATAAAAAGTTCAATGAACTCACTATGCCCATCAGCGAATACCTTAGGGTGTCTACTTTCCGAAATGGGGTCATTTGTGGGGTGTTTGTACTGTCTGGCTATTGTAGAACCTCAGGAAACATGACAGGTGCTCAGAAAGACAGAGCTGCTTCAAAAAGCGGAAATTCACAATTTTGTACCATAGTTTGTAAACGCTATAACTTTTACCCAAACCATTTTTTTTTTTACCCAAACATTTTTTTTTAATCAAAGACATGTAGAACAATAAATTTAGAGAAAAATTTATATATGGATGTCGTTCTTTTTGCAAAATTTTACAACTGAAAAATGTCATTTTTTTGCAAAAAAAATCTTTAAATTTCGATTAATAACAAAAAAAGTAAAAATGTCAGCAGCAATGAAATACCACCAAATGAAAGCTCTATTAGTGAGAAGAAAAGGAGATAAAATTCATTTGGGTGGTAAGTTGCATGACCGAGCAATAAACGGTGAAAGTACTGTAGGTCAGAAGTGTAAAAAGTGGCCTGGTCATTAAGGGTGTTTAAGCTATGGGGGCTGAGGTGGTTAAACCAGCTTGCTGTATGGAGCGACTGAATAAGCCTGCAAATATTTAAAGCTCCATTGAAGCAATAGGGAGACAACAGACGCTAGACGGTAAGCCAAATATCGATTTAAAGTTTTCTTCGATTCAAAGCTCATATCGACCTTAAAAGGATATGCTATAAGAGACTTTTCACATTATCAGGATTCCTGTGGACACTTTATGAACATATTGCGCTCCCAGTGAATACACCTACAACATTTTCAGTGACATTCAGTTTCCCAAATTGGGATAGAGCGCTAAAAGATTATACCCCCTCTTTCCCAAATAACAGCATATATATTGAATTTATCGACACTATTGAGTGGTATCGAATATTCTATCGAATATTTCAACATTGAATTTTCTACCATTCAATTTATTGAATATTTCTATCGAATATATTTTTATCGAATATAGTATCGATCATATCTACCACAATATATGTGACTGTAATGTTGTATATTATTGCTACATTGTTCTTATAAATTTTATTACTTGTATTTTATGGGGATTTAATAAATATTTTCTGCACATGTCAATTTGGTTGCCAAGTGTATGAGTGCTCGCTCATTTTCCTATTACAGTATTTAAATCTTGTATTTCACTGTCACAAATGCAAAAAAGGCCGTAAATGTATTATCTTGTCCAAAATTGGTGTTTTTTTTAAAACCAGAATATATCAGCAGTATCTAACGCTAGTATTGGACTGTCAAAAATTCAGCAAAGGCCGCAAATGAATTATTTTGCCCAAAATGTTTTTTTTTTTTTAAACTACATATAATTGCAGTATTTAAAACTTGTATTTCACTGTGACAAATGAAGCAAAGGCCCCAGATGTAGGGTCTTGCAAGAAAGAAGTGTTTTTTTTTTAAAACCCAGCATATAATTGCAGTATTCAAAGCTTGTACTTCACTGTGACAAATACAGCAAAGGCCCCAGATGTAGGGTCTTGCAAAAAATGGGTGTTTTTTTTCAACCCAGTATATAATTGCAGTATTTAAAGCTTGTATTTCACTGTCACAAATGCAGCAAAGGCTCCATATGTAGGGTTTTGCAAAAAAAATTAAAAAAAATTAAAACCAGTACCGTATTTTTCGCTCCATAAGACGCACTCCCCCCCCCCCCCCCCCCCCAAAAAAAATGGTGGGGAAATGCCCCTGCGTCTTATGGGGCGAATGCTGACAGTTTAACATCGCAGACTGGGAGGAGGAGCGGTACATCCTAACAGCTTCAGTAGAATGCCGGCAGGCAGGCTGGGCGGGCGGCAGCGTAACTCCCTGATGTCACGTGCCTGCGCTGCCTACTTTATGAATGAAGCAGGCGGCGCAGGCAAGTGACGTCAGTGAGTGACGAGCCGGCCGCCCGGCCGGCCTGCCGGCATTGTACAGAAGCTATTAGGATGTACGGTACTATTAGGAGTGAGGGGCCATGTGTAATCATTTTTAATTGAATAAGACATTTTATATTTGTATACTGGGGCGGCGCCCGGGGGGGGGGGGATCTGTGGATAACATCCGTGGATGGCACAGTTAAGGGGTGGGGGTCTGTGGATGGCACTGTTATGGGTTGGGGGGGTCTGTGGATGGCACTGTTATGGGGTGGGGGGTCTGAGGATGGCACATATATAACAGTGCCATCCACAGATCCCCCCTGTAACAGTGCCAGCCACAGATCCCCCCTGTAACAGTGCCACCCACAGATCCCCTCTTTAGCAGTGTCCGTCATCCACAGATCCCCCCATAACAGTGTCCATCATCCACAGATCCCCCCATAACAGTGTCCGTCATCCACAGATCCCCCCTGTAACAGTGTCAGTCATCCACAAATTCCCCCGTAACAGTGTCCGTCATCCACAGATCCCCCCCAAAGCAGTGTCCTTCATCCACAGATCCCCCCATAACAGTGTCCGTCATCCACAGATCCCCCCATAACAGTGTCCATCATCCACAGATCCCCCATAACAGTGTCCGTCATCCACAGATCCCCAGTAATAGTGCCATCCACAGACCAGCATTAGTTCCAAACCCACCAAAAGCACACCTTTTGGTTAAAAATATTTTTTTCTTATTTTCCTCCCCAAAAACCTAGGTGTGTCTTATGGACCGGTGCGTCTTATATATAAATACAGTATATAATTGCAGTATTTAAAGCTTGTATTTCACTGTCACAAATGCAAAAAAGGCAGTAAATGTATTATCTTGTCCAAAATTGGTGTTTTTTTAAAACCAGAATATATCAGCAGTATCTAACGCTAGTATTGGACTGTCAGAAATGCCTTGCAAAAAATGGGTGTTTTTTTTAACCCAGTATATAATTGCAGTATTTAAAGCTTGTATTTCACTGTGACAAATGCAGCAAATGCACTATATGTGGGGTCTTCCAAAATGCAACAATGGCCGAAAATTTATTATTTTGCCCAAAATGGTTGTTTTTTTAAAACCAGAATATAACTGCAGTATCTAACGCTTGTACTGGACTGTCAGAAATGCAGCAAAGGCCGCAAATGTATTATTTTGCCCAAAATGAGTGTTTTTTTAAAACCAAAAATATAATTGCAGTATTTAAAGCTTGTCTTCACTGTGACAAATGAAGCAAAGGCCCCAGATGTAGGGTCTTGCAAGAAATACATGTTTTTTTTAAAAACCCAGCATATAATTGCAGTATTTAAAGCTTGTATTTCACTGTGACAAATGCATCAAAGGCCCCAGATGTAGGGTCTTGCAAAAAATGAGTGTTTTTTTCAACCCAGTATATAATTGCAGTATTTAAAACTTGTATTTCACTGTCACAAATGCAGCAAAGGCCCCATATGTAGGGTATTGCAAAAGTAAATTGTTTTTTTAAAACCAGAATATAATTGCAGTTTTTAAAGCTTGTATTTCACTGTGACAAATACAGTAAAGGTTCCAGATGAAGGGTCTTAAAATAGATGGGTGTTTGTTTCAACCTAGTATAAAATTGCAGTATTTAAATCTTGTATTTCACTGTCACAAATGCAAAAAAGGCCGTAAATGTATTATCTTGTCCAAAATTTGTGTTTTTTTAAAACCAGAATATATCTAATGTTGGACTGTCGGAAATTCAGCAAAGGCCGCAAATGAATTATTTTGCCCAAAATGTTGTTTTTTTTTTAACTAAATATAATTGCAGTATTTAAAGCTTGTATTCACTGTGACAAATGAAGCAAAGGCCCCAGATGTAGGGTCTTGTAAGAAATAGGTGTTTTTTTTTTAAACCCAGCATATAATTGCAGTATTTAAAGCGTGTATTTCACTGTGACAAATACAGCAAAGGCCCCAGATGTAGGGTCTTGCAAAAAATGGGTGTTTTTTTCAACCCAGTATATAATTGCAGTATGTAAAGCTTGTATTTCACTGTCATAAATGCAGCAAAGGCTCCATATGTAGGGTTTTGCAAAAAAAAAAATAGTTTTTTTTAGAACCAGTATATATCAGCAGTATCTAACGCTAGTATTGGACTGTCAGAAATGCCTTGCAAAAAATGGGTGTTTTTTTAACCCAGTATATAATTGCAGTATTTAAAGCTTGTATTTCACTATGACAAATGCAGCAAATGCACCATATGTGGGGTCTTCCAAAAAAATTGTGTTTTTTTAAAACCCAGTATAAAATTGCAGTTTTAAAGCTTGTATTTCACTGTGACAAATGCAGCAAAGGTCTCAGATGTAGGGTCTTGAAAAAAAATGGGTGTTTTTTTTTCAACCCAGTATATAATTGCAGTATTTAAAGCTTGTATTTCACTGTCACAAATGCAAAAAAAGCCGCAAATTTATTATCTTGCCCAAAATTTGTGTTTTTTTTAAACCAGAATATAACAGCAGTATCTAAAGCTAGTATTGGACAGTCAGAAATGCAGCAAAAGCCGCAAATGTATTATTTTGCCCAAAATAAGTGTTTTTTTTTAACCAAAAATATAATAGCAGTATTTAAAGCATGTATTTCACTGTGACAAATGTAGCAAAGGCCCCAGATGTAGGGTCTTGCAAAATATTGGTTTTTCTTTTAAAAACCAAGTATATCATTCCAGTATTTAAAGCTTGTATTTCACTGTGACAAATTCAGCAAAGGCCCCAGATGTAGGGTCTTGAAAAAATGGGTGTTTTTTTTCAACCCAGTATATAATTCCAGTATTTAAAGCTTGTATTTCACTGTCACAAATGCAACAAAGGTCGCAAATTTATTATCTTGCCCAAAATCAGTGTTTTTTTAAAAACCTGAAAGTAACAGTAGTATCTAACACTTGTATTGGACTGTCAGAAATGCAGCAAAGACTGCAAATGTATTAACTTGCCGAAAATGGGTGTTTTTTTTTAAACCAAAATATAACTGAAGTAATTAAAGCTTGTATTTCACTGTGACAAATGCAACAAAGGCCCCAGATGTAGGGTCTTGGAAAAAATGGGTGTTCTTTTTCAACCCAGTATATAATTTTTAGTATTTCCAGCTTGTATTACTCTGTCACAAATACAACAAAGGCCGCAAATGTATTTTCTTGCCCAAAATGTTTTTTTTATAACCAAAATATAATAGCAGTTTCTAACATTTGAATTGGACTGTCAGAAATGCAGCAAAGGCTGCAAATGTATTATTTTGCCCAAAATGGGTGTTGTTTTTTTAAAACCAAAATATAATTTCAGTATTTAAAGCTTGTATTTCTCTGTGACAAATGTTGCACATGCCCCAGATGTAGTGTCTTGCAAAAGATGGGTGTTTTTTTTAACCCAGTATATAATTGCAGTATTTAAAGCTTATATTTCACTGTGACAAATGAAGCAAAGGCCCCAGATGTAGGGTCTTGCAAGAAATACGTGTTTTTTTTATAAAACCCAGCATATAATTGCAGTATTTAAAGTTTGTATTTTACTGTGACAAATGAAGCAAAGGCCCCAGATGCAGGGTCTTGCAAGAAATATATATATATATATTTTTTTAAAACCCAGCATATAATTGCAGTATTTGAAGCTTATATTTTACTATGACAAATGCAGCAAAGGCCCCAGATGTAGGGTCTTGCAAAAAATGGGTGTTTTTTTTTAACCCAGTATATAATTGCAGTATTTAAAGCTTGTATTTCACTGTGAGAAATGCAGCAAATGCACCATATGTAGGGTTTTCCAAAAAAATCGTGTTTTTTTAAAACCCAGTATTTAATTGCAGTATTTGAAGCTTGTATTTCACTGTGACAAATGCAGTAAAGGTCCCAGATGTAGGGTCTTGAAAATAATGGGTATTTTTATTTGAACCCAGTATATAATTGCAGTATTTAAAGGTTGTAGTTTACTGTCACAAATGCAAAAAAGGACACAAATGTATTATCTTGCCCAAAATTGGTGTTTTTTTTTAACCAGAATATAACAGCAGTATCTAACGCTTGTATTGGACTGTCAGAAATGCAGCAAAGACTGCAAATGTATTAACTTGCCGATAATGGGTGTTTTTTTAAACCAAAATATAACTAAAGCATTTAAAGCTTGTATTTCACTGTGACAAATGCAACAAAGGCCCCAGATGTAGGGTCTTGGAAAAAATTGTGGTTTTTTTTCAACCCAGTATATAATTTTTTGTATTTCAAGCTTGTATTTCACTGTCACAAATACAACAAAGGCCGCAAATGTATTTTCTTGCCCAAAATGTATTTTTTTTATAACCAAAATATAATAGCAGTATCTAACGCTTGAATTGGACTGTCAGAAATGCAGCAAAGGCTGCAAATGTATTATTTTGCCCAAAATGGGTGGTGTTTTTTTTTAAAACCAGAATATAATTTCAGTATTTAAAGCTTGTATTTCACTGTGACAATTGTTGCAAAGGCCCCAGATGTAGGGTCTCGCAAAAAATTAGTTTTTTTAAAACCCAGTGTAACGGACCGCTTCAGCAGACAAGGGGTTTAAATCTGGTTAGGCGATATGCCCCTTTCTGAGAGACAGGCCCAGCTACTGCAGAACACCAACCTCCCGAACTGGATACAAAGTAGCACTCCAAACTGGAACCTCACGAATAGCTGCTAGCAGACGAACAGGAATCAGCTTACACTCCTGGCAATCAGTCTCTAACAGCATACAGCGGATCCCCCCAATAACGAGACAAGGCTCCGTGTTGAGGGTCAAGCAGTGGTCTGAGGTGCTGGCACACCCAGCCTGTTTTTTATTACAGTTGTTGCAATTACAGGTCCGCCCACAGGGAGGTATAAAACAACCAAGCCCATCTGGTGTACACGCCCCTAGGGGACCAGAATGAAGACTGTGACATAGGACAGATATGCAGCACTGTAGGATACACAGAGACAATACATCCCCACAATGCATCATGGTTTCCTCCTCTCTGCCCTGGAGACACCCGAGGCGTAATCCAATTATCTCTCAAGACAAAGAGAAATCACCAATACACATGTGGATATAACAGGACAGACATCACCATTTAAACACACAATGGGACAATGGCACAATAGAAACACACCCAGCATATTCCTCCCAAGCTGACAAGTTACACTTATTATAAATTGTTTCAACTTTGTGAGTTTACATTGGCCATACATATAACTTACATCAATTTAAACAGTATAACTTGGGGACAAACCTATCCAAAATTCACTTGAATAGGTTCAGGGGTTTAAAAGTTAGTATGGGCCATAATCCTGAGGCAAGAGGCTGATAAACAGGCCACTCCAAAACCCAGTGGCGAGGTTGGTTTCGCCACACATCTCCCCCCCCCCCTACCAGGGAAGACTAACCAGATACCTGACCTCACGCCGGTCGGTACCTGAGTTAGTCTGGCAGCCCACCCACAACCCAATACTGGACCTGTTGCATTTGGTAGCCTGTCTCTGTCCAGTGAGTCCACCAAGGTTATGTTGGAAGCTGGTACTCCCGGTCTCTGTGTTGCTCCCTGGCTTAGAGTCTGGTTGTTGGAGGGGGAGACCGACTGTCTCTACTCGGTCCCATCTGCACTGTTGTGGGGCTTACTGTCTCCCCCTGGTGCGTTAAGCTGTCGCTGGGGAGAGGGGGTAACGAGCTCCTCTCCCATACATACTTCCAGCCGCTGGGGAGGGCGACCGACCATCTCCGCTCCCAATACAGTGTCCTGCTGCTGGGAAAAGGAGACTGGGCTCTCTATTCCCTGCTGGACACTCTGCCGCTGGGGAATGGAGACTGGGCTCCCAATTCCCAAAAAATCACTCTGCTGCTGGGGGGCAGGAACAACTACCTCTGCCCCCTGTAACTCAGCCTGCCTCTGGGGAGGGAGGACGCTACTCTCCTCTCCCTGCATTTCACACTGCCTTCCCGGCATATCACTCTGCTGCTGGGGGGCAGGAACAACTACCTCTGCCCCCTGTAACTCAGCCTGCCGCTGGGGAGGGAGGACGCTGCTCTCCTCTCTCTGCATTTCACACTGCCTTCCCGGCATATCACTCTGCTGCTGGGGGGCAGGAACAACTACCTCTGCCCCCTGTAACTCAGCCTGCCGCTGGGGAGGGAGGACGCTGCTCTCCTCTCTCTGCATTTCACACTGCCTTCCCGGCATATCACTCTGCTGCTGGGAGGCAGGAACAACTACCTCTGCCCCCTGTAACTCAGCCTGCCGCTGGGGAGGGAGGACGCTGCTCTCCTCTCCCTGCACTTCACACTGCCGCTGGGGAATGGAGACTGGGCTCCCAATTCCCTGCACTTCACACTGCCGCTGGGGAATGGAGACTGGGCTCCCAATTCCCTGCTGGACACTCTGCCGCTGGGGAGAGGAGACTGAGCTCTCTCTGTCCGGCAACTGTAATTTCCGGTGGAGGTCCACCCAACGTGGCAGCTGACCGTCACCTTCTGCCCGGTATAGTAGGGTCTTGAACACTAGACTCCTCACGAACTTCACGTATTTCTCAGCTGGATTGGGTCCGAAGAAGTTCAGCCGCAACCACATCATACGGTCAAATTCCTCCACAGAGTAACTGCACTCCACTGCTGGTTCCATCCTGGTGCTTTTAGGGTCGCTGTACTGAGACATGCGTTGCCCTTAAGTTGTAAAATCCAAAGAAATGGTGTCTCCTGTAGCTGTCCTTCTGGCTGTAGGAACGATCCCGCTGCTTGCCACCAATGTAACGGACCGTTTCAGCAGACAAGGGGTTAAAATCCGTTTAGGCGATATGCCCCTTTCTGAGAGACAGGCACAGCTACTGCAGAACACCAACTCCCGAACTGGATACCAAATAGCACTTCAAACTGGAACCTCACGAATAGCTGCTAGCAGACGAACAGGAATCAGCTTACACTCCTGGCAATCAGTCTCTAACAGCATACAGCGGATCCCCCCAATAACGAGACAAGACTCCGTGTTGAGGGTCAAGCAGTGGTCTGAGGTGCTGGCACACCCAGCCTGTTTTTTATTACAGTTGTTGCAATTACAGGTCCGCCCACAGGGAGGTATAAAACAACCAAGCCCATCTGGTGTACACGCCCCTAGGGGACCAGAATGAAGACTGTGACATAGGACAGATATGCAGCACTGTAGGATACACAGAGACAATACATCCCCACAATGCATCATGGTTTCCTCCTCTCTGCCCTGGAGACAACCGAGGCGTAATCCAATTATCTCTCAAGACAAAGAGAAATCACCAATACACATGTGGATATAACAGGACAGACATCACCATTTAAACACACAATGGGACAATGGCACAATAGAAACACACCCAGCATATTCCTCCCAAGCTGACAAGTTACACTTATTATAAATTGTTACAACTTTGTGAGTTTACATTGGCCATACATATAACTTACATCAATTTAAACAGTATAAATTGGGGACAAACCTATCCAAAATTCACTTGAATAGGTTCAGGGGTTTAAAAGTTAGTATGGGCCATAATCCTGAGGCAAGAGGCTGATAAACAGGCCTCTCCAAAACCCAGTGGTGAGGTTGGTTTCGCCACACCCAGTATATCATTGCAGTATTTAAAGCTTGTATTTCACTGTGACAAATGCAGCAAATGCCCCAGATGTAGGGTCTTACAAAAGATGGGTGTTTTTTTTTAACCCAGTATATAATTGCAGTATTTAAAGCTTGTATTAAACTGTGACAAATGAAGCAAAACCCCCAGGTGTAGGGTCTTGCAAGAAATAGGTGTTTTTTTTTAAAAAAAAACAGCATATAATTGCAGTATTTAAAGCTTGTATTTTACTATGACAAATGCAGCAAAGGCCCCAGATGTAGGGTTTTGCAAAACATGGGTGTTTTTTTTTAACCCAGTATATAATTGCAGTATTTAAAGCTTGTATTTCACTGTGATAAATGCAACAAAGGCCCCAGATGTATGGTTTTGCAAAAAATTTGTGTTTTTTTAAACCCAGTATATAATTGCAGTATTTAAAGCTTGTACAGGGAGTGCAGAATTATTAGGCAAGTTGTATTTTTGAGGATTAATTTTATTATTGAACAACAACCATGTTCTCAATGAACCCAAAAAACTCATTAATATCAAAGCTGAATATTTTTGGAAGTAGTTTTTAGTTTTAGCTATTTTAGGGGGATATCTGTGTGTGCAGGTGACTATTACTGTGCATAATTATTAGGCAACTTAACAAAAAACAAATATATACCCATTTCAATTATTTATTTTTACCAGTGAAACCAATATAACATCTCAACATTCACAAATATACATTTCTGACATTCAAAAACAAAACAAAAACAAATCAGTGACCAATATAGCCACTTTTATTTGCAAGGACACTCAAAAGCCTGCCATCCATGGATTCTGTCAGTGTTTTGATCTGTTCACCATCAACATTGCGTGCAGCAGCAACCACAGCCTCCCAGACACTGTTCAGAGAGGTGTACTGTTTTCCCTCCTTGTAAATCTCACATTTGATGATGGACCACAGGTTCTCAATGGGGTTCAGATCAGGTGAACAAGGAGGCCATGTCATTAGATTTTCTTCTTTTATACCCTTTCTTGCCAGCCACGCTGTGGAGTACTTGGACGCGTGTGATGGAGCATTGTCCTGAATGAAAATCACGTTTTTCTTGAAGGATGCAGACTTCTTCCTGTACCACTGCTTGAAGAAGGTGTTGAGTAGGACTGGGAGTTAAGCTTGACTCCATCCTCAACCCGAAAAGGCCCCACAAGCTCATCTTTGATGATACCAGCCCAAACCAGTACTCCACCTCCACCTTGCTGGCGTCTGAGTCGGACTGGAGCTCTCTGCCCTTTACCAATCTAGCCACGGGCCCATCCATCTGGCCCATCAAGACTCACTCTCATTTCATCAGTCCATAAAACATTAGAAAAATAAGTCTTGAGATATTTCTTGGCCCAGTCTTGACGTTTTAGCTTGTGTGTCTTGTTCAGTGGTCGTCTTTCAGCCTTTCTTACCTTGGCCATGTCTCTGAGTATTGCACACCTTGTGCTTTTGGGCACTCCAGTGATGTTGCAGCTCTGAAATATGGCCAAACTGGTGGCAAGTGGCATCTTGGCAGCTGCACGCTTGACTTTTCTCAGTTCATGGGCAGTTATTTTGCGCCTTGGTTTTTCCACACGCTTCTTGCGACCCTGTTGACTATTTTGAATGAAATGCTTGATTGTTCGATGATCACGCTTCAGAAGCTTTGCAATTTTAAGAGTGCTGCATCCCTCTGCAAGATATCTCACTATTTTTGACTTTTCTGAGCCTGTCAAGTCCTTCTTTTGACCCATTTTGCCAAAGGAAAGGAAGTTGCCTAATAATTATGCACACCTAATATAGGGTGTTGATGTCATTAGACCACACCCCTTCTCATTACAGAGATGCACATCACCTAATATGCTTAATTGGTAGTAGACTTTCGAGCCTATACAGCTTGGAGTAAGACAACATGCATAAAGAGGATGATGTGGTCAAAATACTCATTTGCCTAATAATTCTGTACGCAGTGTATTTCACTGTGAAAAATGCAGCTAATGCACCATATGTGGGGTCTTCCAAAAAATTTGTTTTTTTAAAACCCAGTATATAATTGCAGTATTTAAAGCTTGTATTTCACTGTGACAAATGCAGCAAATGCCCCAGATGTAGGTTCTTACAAACGATGGGTGTTTTTTTAACCCAGTATATAATTGCAGTATTTAAAGCTTGTATTTCACTGTCAAAAATGCAACAAATGCCCCATATGTAGGGTATTGCAACAAATGGGTGTGTTTTTTTAAACCCAGTATATAATTGCAGTATTTAAAGCTTGTGTTTCACTGTGACAAATGCAGCAAAGGCCCCAGATGTAGGGTCTTGCAAAAATTTTTATTTTTTTCAACCCAGTATATAATTGCTGTATTTAAAGCTTGTATTTCCCTGTGACAAATGCAGCATAGAACCCATATGTAGGGTCTTGCAAAAAAAGGGTGTTTTTTTTAACCCAGTATAATATTGCAGTATTTAAAGCTTGTATTTCACTGTGACAAATGCAACAAAGGCCCGAGATGTATGGTTTTGCAAAAAAATGTTTTTTTTTTTTTAACCCAATAAATAATTGCAGTATTTAAAGCTTGTATTTCACTGTGAGAAATGCAGCTAATGCACCGTATGTGGGGTCTTCCAAAAAATTTGTGGTTTTTTTAAACCCAGTATATAATTGCAGTATTTAAATCTTGTATTTCACTGTGACAAATGCAGCAAAGGTCCCAGATGTAGGGTCTTGAAAAGAATGGGTATTTTTATTTGAACCCAGTATATAATTGCAGTATTTAAAAGTTGTAGTTTACTGTCACAAATGCAAAAAAAACGCAAATGTATTATCTTGCCCAAAATTGGTGTTTTTTTAAACCAGAATATAACAGCAGTATCTAACGCTTGTATTGGACTGTCAGAAATGCAGCAAAGACTCCAAATGTATTAACTTGCCGATAATGCGTGTTTTTTTTAAACCAAAATATAACTAAAGCATCGTATATCTGGACTTCTCCAAAGCATTTGACACTGTACCACATCAAAGGTTAGTATATAAAATGAGAATGCTCGGACTGGGAGAAAACGTCTGTAAGTGGGTAAGTAACTGGCTCAATGATAGAAAACAGAGGGTGGTTATTAACGGTATATACTCAGATTGGGTCACTGTCACTAGTGGAGTACCTCAGGGGTCAGTATTGGGCCCTATTCTCTTCAATATATTTATTAATGATCTTGTAGAAGGCTTGCATAGTAAAATATCAATTTTCGCAGATGACACTAAACTGTGTAAAGTAATTAACACTGAAGAGGACAGTATACTACTACAGAGGGATCTGGATAGATTGAAGGCTTGATCAGATAAGTGGCAGATGAGGTTTAACACTGACAAATGTAAAGTTATGCACATGGAAAGGAATAATGCAAGTAACCCGTACATACTAAATGGTAAAACACTCGGTAACACTGACATGGAAAAGGATCTAGGAATTTTAATAAACAGCAAACTAAGCTGCAAAAAACAGTGTCAGGCAGCTGCTGCCAAGGCCAATAAGATAATGGGTTGCATCAAAAGGGGCATAGATGCCCGTGATGAGAACATATTCCTACTACTTTACAAATCATTAGTCAGACCACACATGGAGTACTGTGTACAGTTCTGGGCTCCAGTGAACAAGGCAGACATAGCAGAGCTGAAGAGGGTCCAGAGGAGGGCAACTAAAGTAATAACTGGAATGGGGCAACTACAGTACCCTGAAAGATTATCAAAATTAGGGTTATTCACGTTAGAAAAAAGACGACTGAGGGGAGATCTAATTACTATGTATAAATATATCAGGGGTCAGTACAGAGATCTATCCCATCATCTATTTATCCCCAGGACTGTGACTGTGACGAGGGGACATCCTCTGCGTTTGGAGGAAAGAAGGTTTGTACACAAACATAGAAAAGGATTCTTTACGGTAAGAGCAGTGAGACTATGGAACTCTCTGCCTGAGGAGGTGGTGATGGTGAGTACAATAAAGGAATTCAAGAGGGGTCTGGATGTATTTCTGGAGCGTAATAATATTACAGGCTATAGCTACTAGAGAGGGGTCGTTGATCTAGGGAGTTATTCTGATTGCCTGATTGGAGTCGGGAAGGAATTTTTTATTCCCCTAAAGTGAGGAAAATTGGCTTCTACCTCACAGGGTTTTTTTTTGCCTTCCTCTGGATCAACTTGCAGGATAACAGGCCGAACTGGATGGACAAATGTCTTTTTTCGGCCTTATATACTATGTTACTATGTTACTATGTAAAGCTTGTATTTCACTGTGACAAATGCAACAAAGGCCCCTTATGTAGGGTCTTGCAACAAATAAGTGTTTTCTTTCAACCCAGTATATAATTGCTTTATTTAAAGCTTCTATTTCACTGTGACAAATGCAGCATAGAACCCATATGTAGGGTCTTGCAAAAAAGGGTGTTTTTTTAACCCAGTATAATATTGCAGTATTTAAAGCTTGTATTTCACTGTGACAAATGCAGTAAAGGTCCCAATCTTGCACAAAATTGGTGTTTTTTTTAAACCAGAATATAACAGCAGTATCTAACGCTTGTATTGGACTGTCAGAAATGCAGCAAAGACTCCAAATGTATTAACTTGCCGATAATGGGTGTTTAAACCAAAATATAACTAAAGCATTTAAAGCTTGTATTTCTCTGTGACAAATGCAACAAAGGCTCCAGATATAGGGTCTTGGAAAAAATGTTTTGTTTTTTTTCAACCCAGTATATAATTTTTTGTATTTCAAGCTTGTATTTCACTGTCACAAATACAACAAAGGCCGCAAATGTATTTTCTTGCCAAAAATGTTTTTTTTTTATAACCAAAATATAATAGCAGTATCTAACGCTTGAATTGGATTGTCAGAAATGCAGCAAAGGCTGCAAATGTATTATTTTGCCCAAAATGGGTGGTTTTTTAAAACCAAAATATAATTTCAATATTTAACCACCTCAGCCCCCATAGCTTAAACACCCTGAAAGACCAGGCCACTTTTTACACTTCTGAGCTACACTACTTTCACCGTTTATTGCAGTTTATTTGTTGTTTTCATTAAATTGAATGCTCAAAAAATGTTTTGTCTCACTCCCATTTCTTCTTGTTGGATGTTGAAGTTCTACTTGGAAGCTTGTTAAGATCCAGCCATGCTAAATATGATTTTTTGCAATTTTTCAAGTGGTCTTAATCTTTTGATCAGGACTGTATTTCAATGTGACAAATGCAGCAAAGGCCCCATATGTAGGGTCTTGCAAAAAAAAAAATGTTTTTTTAAAACAAGTATATAATTGCAGTATTTAAAGCTTGTATTTTACTGTGATAAATGCAAAGGTCCCAGATGTAGGGTCTTGAAAAAAATGGGTGTCTTTTGCCAAGATATTTCTCTCACCCAGCATGGGTATATGTAAAATGACACCCCAAAACACATTCCCCAACTTCTCCTGAATACGGAGATACCAGATGTGTGACACTTTTTTGCAGCCTAGGTGGGCAAAGGGGCCCATATTCCAAAGAGCACCTGTCGGATTTCAATGGTCATTTTTTACAGAATTTGATTTCAAACTCCTTACCACACATTTGGGCACCTAGAATGCCAGGGCAGTATAACTACCCCACAAGTGACCCCATTTTGGAAAGAAGACACCCCAAGGTATTCGCTGATGGGCATAGTGAGTTCATGGAAGTTTTTATTTTTTGTCACAAGTTAGTGGAATATGAGACTTTGTAAGAAAATAAAAATAAAAAAATCATCATTTTCCACTAACTTGTGACAAAAAATAAAAAATTCTAGGAACTCGCCATGCCCCTCATGGAATACCTTGGGGTGTCTTCTTTCCAAAATGGGGTCACTTGTGGGGTAGTTATACTGCCCTGGCATTCTAGGGGCCCAAATGTGTGGTAAGGAGTTTGAAATCAAATTCTGTAAAAAATGACCAGTGAAATCCGAAAGGTGCTCTTTGGAATATGGGCCCCTTTGCCCACCTAGGCTGCAAAAAAATGTCACACATGTGGTATCTCCATATTCAGGAGAAGTTGGGGAATGTGTTTTGGGGTGTAATTTTATATATACCCATGCTGGGTGAGATAAATATCTTGGTCAAATGCCAACTTTGTATAAAAAAATGGGAAAAGTTGTCTTTTGCCAAGATATTTCTCTCACCCACCATGGGTATATGTAAAATGACACCCCAAAACACATTCCCCAACTTCTCCTGAATACGGAGATACCACATGTGTGGCACTTTTTTGCAGCCTAGGTGGGCAAAGGGGCCCACATTCCAAAGAGCACCTTTCGGATTTCACTGGTCATTTTTTACAGAATTTGATTTCAAACTCCTTACCACACATTTGGGCCCCTAGAATGCCAGGGCAGTATAACTACCCCACAAGTGACCCCATTTTGGAAAGAAGACACCCCAAGGTATTCGATGATGGGCATAGTGAGTTCATGGAAGTTTTTATTTTTTGTCACAAGTTAGTGGAATATGAGACTTTGTAAGGAAAAAAAAAAAAAAATCATCATTTTCCACTAACTTGTGACAAAAAATAAAAAATTCTAGGAACTCGCCATGCCCCTCACGGAATACCTTGGGGTGTCTTCTTTCCAAAATGGGGTCACTTGTGGGGTAGTTATACTGCCCTGGCATTCTAGGGGCCCAAATGTGTGGTAAGTAGGTAAATGACCTGTGAAATCCGAAAGGTGCTCTTTGGAATGTGGGCCCCTTTGCCCACCTAGGCTGCAAAAAAGTGTCACACATGTGGTATCTCCATATTCAGGAGAAGTTGGGGAATGTGTTTTGGGGTGTCATTTTACATATACCCATGCTGGGTGAGAGAAATATCTTGGCAAAAGACAACTTTTCCCATTTTTTTATACAAAGTTGGCATTTGACCAAGATATTTATCTCACCCAGCATGGGTATATATAAAATGACACCCCAAAACACATTCCCCAACTTCTCCTGAATACGGAGATACCACATGTGTGACACTTTTTTGCAGCCTAGGTGGGCAAAGGGGCCCAAATTCCTTTTAGGAGGGCATTTTTAGACATTTGGATACCAGACTTCTTCTCACGCTTTGGGGCCCCTAAAATGCCAGGGCAGTATAAATACCCCACATGTGACCCCATTTTGGAAAGAAGACACCCCAAGGTATTCAATGAGGGGCATGGCGAGTTCATAGAAAAAAAAAAAATTTGCCACAAGTTAGCGGAAATTGATTTTTTTGATTTTTTTTCTCACAAAGTCTCCCTTTCCGCTAACTTGGGACAAAAATTTCAATCTTTCATGGACTCAATAAGCCCCTCAGCAAATACCTTGGGGTGTCTTCTTTCCAAATTGGGGTCATTTGTGGGGTGTTTGTACTGCCCTGGCATTTGAGGGTCTCCGCAATCATTACATGTATGGCCAGCATTAGGAGTTTCTACTATTCTCCTTATATTGAGCATACGGGTAATGAGATTTTTTTTTCCGTTCATCCTCTGGGCTGAAAGAAAAAAATGAATGGCACAGATTTCTTCATTCGCATCGATCAATGTGGATGAAAAAATCTCTGCCAAAAAAAGAAAAAGGAGGGGAAAGGCGTCTGCCAGGACATAGGAGCTCCGCCCAACATCCATACCCATTTAGCTCGTATGCCCTGGCAAACCAGATTTCTCCATTCATGTGGATGAATAAATCCTTGCCGGGATTTTTTTTTTTATATATACAAAGTGTTTGCCAAAGTATATGAACACCGCCACCTCCTCAGCTCATATTCCTCGGCAAACGTATCTTTCACTGCAGAGGAGAAATCTCGTCTTGCAGCGCCGCATACACCGACTTGCGTGTAATCTGACAGCAGCGCAAAGCTTCTGTCAGAATGCACATCAGTGCTGCAGCTAGTCGATCGGTTGGTCCACCTGGAAGGTAAAAAAAAACAAAACAAAAAAGAAAAAACCAGGCCGCAACGCAATAAATTTATTAACTTTTGAACCAAACATATAAACTTTTTTTAACTTTTTTAACTGAACGTTAACTTTTTTACTTACCTGTATTTTTTTTTTGTTTAGTTTTTTTTACCTTTTATAGAACAAACCTCTCCTTCCCCATGGGACAATGTGCAAAGCGCAAATCGCCCAAAGATGTGGCGAAGTACGTTATGCACTTTATCCCAGGTGAAAGGAGAGGTTTGCAGCAGCTGTGAGTAAAAGGGCCCTAATAGCCCTGAGTGCCTGTCCTGTGAGATGCAATCCCTATGCTAGGTGTACCTGTGTGTGGTACTTCCGGAAACACTCACCAAAGCATAGGGCAGGGTGGTCAGGACAGTCAGGACAGAAATAGCGGGTGTCACGCCTTATTCCACTCCTGCTACAGACACGACATCTTTTTCGGGGTGACGGTTGGGTTGAGGTACCAGGAACGACACTGGGGAAATGTCGCTCGTGTAGACGGCTAACTACACTGGTGGATGGGGCCACGGAACCTTCTGGATACAGGAGGTTCTCGATGATCTCTTCCTGGAATTTGAGGAAGGATCCTGTTCTCCCAGCCTTACTGTAGAGAACAAAACTATTGTACAGAGCCAAATGAATCAAATATACAGACACCTTCTTATACCAGCGTCTGGTGCGTCGGGAAACTAAATATGGAGACAACATCTGGTCATTGAAGTCCACCCCTCCCATGAGCAAATTATAGTCGTGGACTGAGAGGGGCTTTTCAATGACACGGGTTGCTCGCTCAATTTGGATTGTCGTGTCTGCGTGAATGGAGGAGAGCATGTAAACGTCACGCTTGTCTCTCCATTTCACCGCGAGCAGTTCTTCGTTACACAAGGCAGCCCTCTCCCCCCTTGCAAGACGGGTGGTAACGAGCCGTTGGGGGAAGCCCAGGCGCAAATCCGTTCTAGAAACAAATGCCTAAAGAGGGCCACACTTGTGTAGAAATTGTCCACATAAAGATGGTACCCCTTGCCAAATAAGGGTGACACCAAGTCCCAGACTGTCTTCCCACTGCTCCCCAGGTAGTCAGGGCAACCGACCGGCTCCAGGGTCTGATCTTTTCCCTCATAGATCCGAAATTTGTGGGTATAGCCTGTGGCCCTTTCACAGAGCTTATACAATTTGACCCCATACCGGGCACGCTTGCTTGGGATGTATTGTTTGAAGCCAAGGCGCCCGGTAAAATGTATTAGGGACTCGTCTACGCAGATGTTTTGCTCAGGGGTATACAAATCTGCAAATTTCTGGTTGAAGTGGTCTATGAGGGGCCGAATTTTGTGGAGCCGGTCAAAAGCTGGGTGGCCTCTGGGACGGGAGGTGGTGTTGTCGCTAAAATGCAGGAAACGGAGGATGGCCTCAAATCGTGCCCTGGACATAGCAGCAGAGAACATGGGCATGTGATGAATCGGGTGCGTGGACCAATATGACCGCAATTCATGCTTTTTAGTTAGACCCATGTTGAGGAGAAGGCCCAGAAAATTTTTTATTTCGGAAACTTGGACTGGTTTCCACCGGAAAGGCTGGGCATAATAGCTTCCCGGGTTGGCGGATATAAATTGTGTGGCATACCGGTTTGTCTCTGCCACGACTAAGTCCAAGAGCTCCGCAGTCAAGAACAGCTCAAAAAATCCCAGGGCCGAACCGATATGAGCCGTCTCAACCCGAACTCCAGACTGGGCGGTGAAAGGGGGAACTACAGGTGCGGCTGAAGTTGGTGACTGCCAATCAGGGTTTGCCAGCACCTCAGGGATTCTAGGGGCTCTACGGGCCTGTCTGTGCGGTGGCTGCGATGGGGTAACTATTGCACGTGCCACCGTACCAGCTTCAACTGCCCTTCTGGTGCTCGCCACGTCACCATGTTGTACGGCAGTGCTGGTACTAGGTCCAGGGAGGGCTGCGCTGCTGGTGTATGCCTCACCACGTGATCCGGCAGCGACAGCCCCACTCTGCTGCTCTTGAAGCGGATCCTGCATAACCTGTGGTCTAGCGACACGGGGCCGGGTACGCCTGGTTCTATCAGGGACCTCCTCGTCCGAACTTTGGGTCAGAGAGCCACTGCTTTCCACAGGTTCATATTCTGACCCGCTAGATTCGTCAGATGAGGGTTCCCATTCCTCATCCGACTGGGTCAGAATCCTGTAGGCCTCTTCAGAAGAATACCCCCTGTTTGACATTTTGGACTACTAAATTTAGGGGTATTCCCTGAGACTACCCAAGAAAAAAAGCAAACCTGTCTTACAAAGGGGAGGCTAGCGAAGTACCGGAGGCCGCTGCGGTTGATAAAAAATATCAAAACTGATTTTTTTATTGCCGCAGTGCGTGTAAAGTGAATGTGCAGTGATCAAAAAATATATATTTTTTGTCACTGCGGTGGGGCGGGCGTGGGTGAACGCACGTGTGGGCGACCGATCAGGCCTGATCGGGCAAACACTGCGTTTTGGGTGGAGGGCGAACTAAAGTGACACTAATACTATTATAGATCTGACCGTGATTAGTTTTGATCACTTACAGATACTATAAAAGTACAAATGCTGATTAGCGATACGCTAATCAGCGAATAAGTGACTGCGGTGCGGTGGGGTGGGCGCTAACTGAAGCTAAACTACCTAACCAAGGGGCCTAAACTATCCCTAAAACCTAACAGCCAATACTAGTGGGAAAAAAAAGTGACAGTTTACACTGATCACTTTTTGTCTTTCACTAGTGATTGACAGGGGTGATCAAAGGGTTAATTGGGGTGCAGGGGGGTGATCTGGGGCTAAGGTGTAGTGTTGGTGCTACTCACTGTGAAGTCTGCTCCTCTGCTGGATCCAACCGACGAAAAGGACTTATATTTACTAATATGATCTGTTATATGGCTTGTGTTACTTAGCAATTTTAGAAGCATTACACTTACCTGCGATGTCTGTGTCTGGCCGGGCGCTCCTCCTACTGGTAAGTGAAAGGTCTGTGCTATAAGCAATCACTTACCAGTAGGAGGAGCGCCCAGCCGGTCACAGACATCGCAGGTAAGTATAATGCTTCTAAAATTGCTAAGTAACCATGGCAGCCAGGAATGCAGTAGCGTCCTGGTTGCCAAGGTTACCAATCGGAGTCCCAGCGATTATACTGGGACTCCGATCGGAACTCTACGTTGGCCACCAATGAGTTAAAAACAGGGGGGGAGGGGGGGCCGCACTGGCCACCAAGGAGTTAAAAACAGGGGGGGGGAGGGTCTGCCTCCTTCTGCCTGGCAGCACCTGCCAGGCAGCAGGGGGCAGTCATGTACACAGTTCTTTTAGTATATTCTAACTTGAAGCGTCCCCATCACCATGGGAACGCCTCTGTGTTAGAATATACTGTCGGATCTGAGTTTCACAATCTAACTCAAATCCGATGGTATATTCTAACATAGAGGCGTTCCCATGGTGATGGGGATGCTTCAAGTTAAAATATACCATCAGATTGGAGAAAACTCCGATCTGATGGTATATTAATAGGGACTCCTGACTTTACATAGAAAGTCAATGGGGGACGGATCCGTTTGCAATTGCACCATATTGTGTCAACGTCAAACGGTTTCGTTCCCATTGACTTGCATTGTAAGTCTGGACGGATCTGTTTGGCTCCGCACGGCCAGGCGGACACCAAAACGCTGCTAACTGCGTTCAGGTGTCCGCCTGCTGAGCGGAACGGAGGCCAAACGGTGCCAAACTGATGAATGCTGAGCGGATCCGCATCCACTCAGAATGCATTGGGGCTGGATGGATCAGTTCGGGGCCGCTTGTGAGAGCCTTCAAACGGAGCTCACAAGCGGAACCCCGAACGCAAGTGTGAAAGTAGCCTAACCCAGTTTATAATTGTAGTATTTAAAGGTTGTATTTCACTGTCACAAATGCAAAAAAGGCCGCAAATGTATTATCTTGCCCAAAATTGGTGTTTTTTTTAAACCAGAATATAACAGCCGTATCTAACGCTAGTATTGGACAGTCAGAAATGCAGCAAAAGCCTGAAATGTATTATTTTGCCTAAAATAAGCAGTTTTTTTTAAAACCAAAAATATAATAGCAGTATTTAAAGTATTTTTTTCAACCCAGGATATAATGTTTTGTATTTCAAGCTTGTATTTCACTGTCACAAATACAACAAAGGCCGCAAATGTATTTTCTTGGCCAAAATGTGTTTTTTTTATAACCAAAATATAATAGCAGTATCTAACGCTTGAATTGGACTGTCAGAAATGCAACAAAGGCTGCAAATGTATTATTTTGCCTAAAATGGGTGGTGTTTTTTTAAAAACAAAATATAATTAAAGTATTTAAAGCTTGTATTTCACTGTGACAAATGTTGCAAAGGCCCCAGATGTAGGGTCTCGCAAAAAAAGTTTTTTTTTAAAACCAGTATATAATTGCAGTATTTAAAGCTTGTATTTTACTGTGACAAATGCAGCAAATGCCCCAGATGTAGGGTCTTACAAAAGATGGGTGTTTTTTTTAACGCAGTATATAATTGCAGTATTTAAAGCTTGTATTTCACTGTCAAAAATGCAACAAAGGCCCCATATGTAGGGTCTTGCAACAAATGGGTGTTTTTTTAACCCAATATATAATTGCAGTATTTAAAGCTTTTATTTTACTGTCACAAATGCAACAAAGGCCCCATATGTAGGGTCTTGCAACAAATGGGTGTTTTTCTTTTAAACCCAGTATATAATTGCAGTATTTAAAGCTTGTATTTCACTGTGACAAATGCAGCAAAGGCCCCAGATGAAGGGTCTTGCAAAAAAAGGGTGTTTTTTAACCCAGTATAATATTGCAGTATTTAAAGCTTGTATTTCACTGTGATAAATGCAACAAAGGTGTCACGGCTGAAGATGGGGCAAACCCTCAGCCGTGCGATGCCAGATGATGTTATGGCTGCTTGGCCAGGACAACAGGATTAGGGAGCAGGTCACCTCCTACAGCGTCCCTAACCTGACCCTAACTCCTAGCTGCACGGGCCGACCTTTAAGGTTGGAGGACCCGTGCGCAGGAACCTCGGATCCCTGTCTCACCCTCCGGCAGGTCCCTGGACTAGGAGTCAAGATAAGACAACCTGTTCCTTCTGAATACGGAGGAACAGGGGTCTCAATGGCCAAGCTGCAAGGAACAAGGGAACTAAAACAGACTTACGGATATGGCAGGCGAACTAAATAGTTCCACCTACCTGCCACAGCCTTGCTGACTGGATCCCTGTGCACACAGGAATCCAGATCCATAAGCTGCACAAAACAACATAGGAAAGTCCCAACAAAACATCACATAGACATCACACACAACATAACATAAAGTAAATGTGACATAATGCTTATGATCACAAGGGTGGCTCTCACTGGCAGGTATAATACAACAGGAGGCTGCTCCAGCTAAGCATGGCTGAAGCAACCTCCAGACCTGGGATAACAGTGAGGCTATATAGGCCAAGAAGCCACACCCAACAGTCGGACACACCCAGTGACTCAGACACACTGGGAAGGGAGTTAACCCTTCCAGCACCAGGGAAGGGAAACATAAATTAAAAGGGAAAGTGTCAAACTCAGTAACACACTGTGGCTGTTGCCGCAGGCAACGACATGGGTGGCAACCATGTCCTGGGAGTCAGCCCGAAGGCCGGGACACTGCCACCACATGTACACAATGCAACCAAACGTTGCCACGGGCAACCACAGTGAGGAGAAGATGTCAGTGCACACCAAACATAAAACAGAGTGCACACAGACATACCAAAAGTGCATACATACACGCACACAACTCGAAGGTAACCGCACATATAGCTGTTGTCCGCGGCAACCGCACTTGAGGCAAACAACATTATGCCTCCAGCTGCAGTTGACACTACAACCCAAACCGCGGGCAACTGTATGCGGCTCCCAAGGAGTCACGGCCATAAACATGGTCGTGACAAAAGGTCCCAGATGTAGGGTCCTGCAAAAAATGGGTGTTTTTTTCAACCCAGTATATAATTGCTGTATTTAAAGCTTGTATTTCACTGTCACAAATGCAGAAAAGGCCCCATATGTAGGGTTTTGCAAAAAAAAAAAAGTTTTTTTAAAACCAGTATATAATTGCAATACTTAAAGGAATTCTGTCACCAGGTTTCACCCCTGTCAGCTAAACATATGCTGATGTTCAGGGCCTCATCAGGATTCCTAATGTGGGCTTCTAAATGTGATTCGTTGCCTTATTTTGCTAAAAAACAGGTTTTACTAACCTGCCACTCAAAGAAATAAGGTGCCCAAGGGGATGTCAAGGGATGTAAGGTGTCGGCCGCACCCACCGCCGTTCTTGCCCAGCGCCGCCTTTCCAGAATTCTGCACCGCCTCCTAATCCTCTGTGCCGCCTCTCGCTCTCCCTCCATCCCCCCTCCTCCCTCCTCCTGCTGTAAGATCTCGCGCGTGTGCACAGGGCTCTGCCTGATGCGCCCGTGCAGACTTCTCGATTTGGCTTCTTAGAGCGAAGTGCGCATGCGCCGGCACTTCGCTCAACCCAGGTATGACCTGCACTCTGGCGCCAGCCTCTCAGAGCCCTGTGCGCACGCGTGATATCTTACAGCAGGAGGAGGGGGGAGGGAGGGAGAGCGAGAGGCGGCACAGAGGATTAGGAGGCGGTGCAGAAGTCTGGAAAGGCGGCGCTGGGCACGAACGGCGGTGGGTGCGGCCGGCACCTTGTACACCTTTACATCCCTTTGGGCACCTTATTTCTTTGAGTGACAGGTTAGTAAAACCAGTTTTTTAGCAAAATAAGGCTACGGATCACATTTAGAAGCCCACATTCGGAATCCTGATGAGTTCCTGAACATCAGCATATGTTTAGCTGACAGGGGTGAAACCTGGTGACAGAATCCCTTTAAAGCTTGTATTTCACTATGACAAATGCAGTAAAGGTTCCAGATGAAATGTCTTGAAATAAATGGATGTTTGTTTCAACCTAGTATAAAATTGCAGTATTTAAATCTTGTATTTCACTGTCACAAATGCAAAAAAGGCCGTAAATGTATTACCTTGTCAAAAATTTGTGTTTTTTTAAAACCAGAATATATCAGCAGTATCTAACGCTAGTATTGGACTGTCAGAAATGTCTTGCAAAAAATAGGTGTTTTTTTTAACCCAGTATATAATTGAAGTATTTAAAGCTTGTATTTCACTGTGACAAATGCAGCAAATGCACTATATGTGGGGTCTTCCCAAAAATCTGTGTTTTTTTAAAAACCCAGTATATAATTGCAGTAGTTAAAGCTTGTATTTCACTGTGACAAATGTTGCAAAGGCCCAGATGTAGGATCTCGCAAATAATTAGTTTTTTTAAAACCCAGTATTTAATTGCAGTATTTAAAGCTTGTATTTCACTGTAACAAATGCAACAAAGGCCCCATATGTAGGGTCTTGCAACAAATGGGTGATTTTTTTTTAAACCCAGTATATAATTGCAGTATTTAAAGCTTGTATTTCACTGTGATAAATGCTGAAAAGGTCCCAGATGTAGGGTCTTGAAAAAAATGGGTGTTTTTTTTTAACCCAGTATATATTTGCAGTATTTAAAGGTTGTATTTCACTGTCACAAATGCAACAAAGGCCCCATATGTAGGGTCTTGCAACAAATGGGTGATTTTTTTTTAAACCCAGTATATAATTGCAGTATTTAAAGCTTGTATTTCACTGTGACAAATGTAGCAAAGGCCGCAGATGTATTATCTTGCCCAAAATTGGTGTTTTTAAACCAGAATATAACAGCAGTATCTAACGCTAGTATTGGACAGTCAGAAATGCAGAAAAAGCCACAAATGTATTATTTTGCCCAAAATAAGTGTTTTTTTTAAACCAAAAATATAATAGCAGTATTTAAAGCTTGTATTTTACTGTGACAAATGTAGCAAAGGTTCTAAATGTAGGGTCTTGCAAAAAAATTGTGTTTTTTTAAAACCCAGTATATAATTGCAGTATTTAAAGCTTGTATTTCACTGTGACAAATGTTGCAAAGGCCCCAGATGTAGGATCTCGCAAATAATTAGTTTTTTTAAAACCCAGTATATAATTGCAGTATTTAAAGCTTGTATTTCACTGTAACAAATGCAACAAAGGCCCCATATGTAGGGTCTTGCAACAAATGGGTGATTTTTTTTTAAACCCAGTATATAATTGCAGTATTTAAAGCTTGTATTTCACTGTGACAAATGTAGCAAAGGCCCCAGATGTAGGGTCTTGCAAAAAAAGTGTGTTTTTTTTAAAACCCAGTATATAATTGCAGTATTTAAAGTTTGTATTTCACTGTGATAAATGCAGAAAAGGTCCCAGATGTAGGGTCTTGAAAAAAATGGGTGTTTTTTTTTAACCCAGTATATATTTGCAGTATTTAAAGGTTGTATTTTACTGTCACAAATGCAAAAAAGGCCGCAGATGTATTATCTTGCCCAAAATTGGTGTTGTTTTTAAACCAGAATATAACAGCAGTATCTAATGCTAGTATTGGACAGTCAGAATGCTGCAAAAGCCACAAATGTATTATTTTGCCAAAATAAGTGTTTTTTTTAAACCAAAAATATAATAGCAGTATTTAAAGCTTGTATTTTACTGTGACAAATGTAGCAAAGGTTCTAAATGTAGGGTCTTGCAAAAAAATTGTGTTTTTTTAAAACCCAGTATATAATTGCAGTATTTAAAGCTTGTATTTCACTTTGATAAACTGCAACAAAGGTCCCAGAAGTAGAGTCTTGCAAAAAATGGGTGTTTTTTTCAACCCAGTATATAATTGCAGTATTTAAAGCTTGTATTTCACTGTGACAAATGCAGTAAAGGGTCCAGATGAAGGGTCTTAAAATAAATGGTTGTTTGTTTCAACCTAGTATAAAATTGCAGTATTTAAATCTTGTATTTCACTGTCAAAAATGCAAAAAAGGCCGTAAATGTATTATCTTGTCCAAAATTGGTGTTTTTTTTAAAAACTAGAATATATCAGCAGTATCTAACTCGAGTATTGGACTGTCAGAAATGCCTTGCAAAAAAATGGGTGTTTTTTTTTAACCCACTATATAATTGCAGTATTTAAAGCTTGTATTTCACTGTGACAAATGCAGCAAATGCACCATATGTGGGTTCTTTCCAAAAAATTGTGTTTTTTTAAAACCCAGTATATAATTGCAGTATTTAAAACTTGTATTTTACTGTGACAAATGCAGCAAAGGTACCAGATGTAGGGTCTTGCAAAAAATTGGTGTTTTTTTCAACCCAGTATATAAATGCAGTATCTAAAGGTTGTATTTCACTGTCACAAATGCAAAAAAGGCCGCAAATGTATTATCTTGCCCAAAATATGTTTTTTTTTAAAACCAGAATATAACATCATTATCAAACGCTAGTATTGGACAGTCAGAAATGCAGCAAAAGCCGCAAATGTATTATTTTGCCCAAAATAAGTGTTTTTTTTAAACCAAAAATATAATAGCAGTATTTAAAGCTTGTATTTCACTGTGACAAATGCAGCATAGAACCCATATTTAGGGTCTTGCAAAAAAAAAGGGTGTTTTTTTTTAACCCAGTATAAAATTGCAGTATTTAAAGCTTGTATTTTACTGTCATAAATGCAACATAGGCCGAAAATTTAATATTTTGCCCAAAATGGGTGTTTTTTTAAAACCAGAATATAACAGCAGTATCTAATGCTTGTACTGGACTGTCAGAAATGCAGCAAAGGCCGCAAATGTATTATTTTGCCCAAAATGAGTGTTTTTTTACAACCAAAAATATAATTGCAGTATTTAAAGCTTGTATTTCACTGTGACAAATGCAGCAACGGCCCAGATGTAGGGTCTTGCAAAAAATGGGTGTTTTTTTTTAACCTAGTATATATTTGCAGTATTTAAAGGTTGTATTTCACTGTCACAAATGCAAAAAAGGCCGCAGATGTATTATCTTGCCCAAATTGGTGTTGTTTTTAAACCAGAATATAACAGCAGTATCTAACGCTAGTATTGGACAGTCAGAAATGCAGCAAAAGCCACAAATGTATTATTTTGCCCAAAATAAGTGTTTTTTTTAAACCAAAAATATAATAGCAGTATTTAAAGCTCGTATTTTACTGTGACAAATGTAGCAAAGGTTCTAAATGTAGGGTCTTGCAAAAAAAATTTTGTTTTTTTAAAACCCAGTATATAATTGCAGTATTTAAAGCTTGTATTTCACTGTCACAAATGCAGCAAAGGCCACATATGTAGTGTTTTGCAAAAATAAATAGTTTTTTTTAAAACCAGTACATAATTGCAGAATTTAAACATTGTATTTCACTGTGACTAAATGCAGTAAAGGTTCCAGATGAAGGGTCTTGAAATAAATGGGTGTTTGTTTCAACCTAGTATAAAATTGCAGTATTTAAATCTTGTATTTCACTGTCACAAATGCAAAAAATGCCGTAAATGTATTATCTTATCTAAAATTGGTGTTTTTTTAAAACCAGAAAATATCAGCAGTATCTAATGCTAGTATTGGACTGTCAGAAATTCAGCAAAGGCCGCAATTGAATTATTTTGCCCAAAATGTTTTTTTGTTTTTTTAACTAAATATAATTGCAGTATTTAAAGCTTGTATTTCACTGTGACAAATGAAGCAAAGACCCCAGATGTAGGGTCTTGCAAACAATAGTTTTTTTGTTTTTTTTTTAAACCCAGCATATAATTGCAGTATTTAAAGCTTGTATTTCACTTTGACAAATGCAGCAAAGGCCCCAGATGTAGGGTCTTGCAAAAAATGGGTGTTTTTTTTTAACCCAGTATATAATTGCAGTATTTAAAGCTTGTATTTAACTGTGACAAATGCAGCAAATGCACCATATATTTGGAGTCTTCCAAAAAATTAGTGTTTTTTTAATACCCAGTATAAAATTGCAGTATTTAAAACTTGTATTTCATTGTAACAAATGCAGCAAAGGTCCCAGATGTAGGGTCTTGAAAAAAATGGG
Organism: Bufo bufo; assembly: GCF_905171765.1. Lineage (NCBI taxonomy): Eukaryota > Metazoa > Chordata > Amphibia > Anura > Bufonidae > Bufo > Bufo bufo. Next base: position 285,995,209 of record NC_053393.1, read on the forward strand.
TGTTTTTTTTTTTGAACCCAGTATATATTTGCAGTATTTAAAGGTTGTATTTCACTGTCACAAATGCAAAAAAGGCCGCAAATGTAATATCTTGACCAAAATTGGTGTTTTTTTTAAACCAGAATATAACAGCAGTATCTAACGCTAGTATTGGACAGTCAGAAATGCAACAAAAGCCCCAAATGAATTATTTTGCCCCAAAAAAGTATTTTTTTTAAAACCAAAAATATAATAGCAGTATTTAAAGCTTGTAGTTTACTGTGACAAATGTAGCAAAGGCCGCAGATGTAGGGTCTTGCAAAAAAATGGGTGTTTTTTTAAAAACCAGTATATAATTGCAGTATTAAAAGCTTGTATTTCACTGTGACAAATGCAGCAAAGGTTCCAAATGAAGTGTCTTAAAATAAATTGGTGTTTGTTTCAACCTAGTATAAAATTGCAGTATTTAATTCTTGTATTTCTTTGTCACAAATGCACAAAAATGCCTTAAATGTATTATCTTGTCCAAAATTGTTTTTTTTTTTAAAACCAGAATATATCAGTAGTATCTAACGCTAGTATTGGACTGTCAAAAATTCAGCAAAGGCCGCAAATGAATTATTTTGCCCAAAATGTTTTTTTTTTTAACTAAATATAATTGCAGTATTTAAAACTTGTATTTCACTGTGACAAATGAAGCAAAGGCCCCAGATGTAGGGTCTTGCAAGCAATATATATATTTTTTAAAACCCAGCATATAATTGCAGTATTTAAAGCTTGTATTTCACTTTGACAAATGCAGCACAGGCCCCAGATGTAGGGTCTTGCAAAAAATGGGTGTTTTTTTTAACCCAGTATATAATTGCAGTATTTAAAGCTTGTATTTAACTGTTAAAAATGCAGCAAATGCACCATATGTGGGGTCTTCCAAAAAATTTGTGTTTTTTTTTAACCCAGTATATATTTGCAGTATTTAAAGGTTGTATTTCACTGTCACAAATGCAAAAAAGGCTGCAAATGTATTATCTTGCCCAAAATTTGTGTTTTTTTTTAAACCAGAATATAACAGCAGTATCAAACGCTAGTATTGGACAGTCAGAAATGCAGCAAAAGCCAAAATTTATTATTTTGCCCAAAATAAGTGTTTTTTTTAAACCAAAAATATAATAGCAGTATTTAAAGCTTGTATTTTACTGTGACAAATGTAGCAAAGGCCCTAAATGTAGGGTCTTGCAAAAAATGGGTGTTTTTTTAAAACCCAGTATATAATTGCAGTATTTAAAGCTTGTATTTCACTGTGACAAATGCAGCAAAGGCCCCAGATGTAGGGTCTTGCAAAAAATTGGTCTTTTTTTTCAACCCAGTATATAACGCTTGTACTGGACTGTCAGAAATGCAGCAAAGGCCGCAAATGTATTATTTTGACCAAAATTTGTGTTTTTTTAAAACCAAAATATAATTGCAGCATTTAAAGCTTATATTTCACTGTGACAAATGTAGCAAAGGCCCCAGATGTAGGGTCTTGCAAAAAAATGTGTCTTTTTTTTAAAACCCAGTATATAATTGCAGTATTTAAAGCTTCTATTTCACTGTGATAAATGCAACAAAGGTCCCAGATATAGGGTCCTGCAAAAAATGGGTGGTTTTTTTTTAACCCAGTATATAATTGCAGTATTTAAAGCTTGTATTTAACTGTGACAAATGCAGCAAATGCACCATATGTGGGGTCTTCCAAAAAATTTGTGTTTTTTTAATACCCAGTGTATAAATGCAGTATTTAAAACTTGTATTTCACTGTGACAAAGTGACTGTCAGAAATTCAGCAAAGGCAGCAAATGAATTATTTTGCCCAAAATGTTTTTTTTTTTTAAACTAAATATAATTGCAGTATTTAAAGCTTGTATTTCACTGTGACAAATGAAGCAAAGGCCCCAGATGTAGGGTCTTGCAAGCAATATATATATTTTTTAAAACCCAGCATATAATTGCAGTATTTATAGCTTGTATTTCACTTTGACAAATGCAGCACAGGCCCCAGATCTAGGGTCTTGCAAAAAATGGGTGTTTTTTTTCAACCCAGTATATAATTGCTGTATTTAAAGCTTGTATTTCACTGTCATAAGTTCAGAAAAGGCCCCCCATAGGGTTTTGCAAAAAATAAAAGTTTTTTTAAAACCAGTATATAATTGCAATACTTAAAGGAATTCTGTCATCAGGTTCCACCCCTGTCAGCTAAAGATATGCTGATGTTCAGGGCCTCATCAGGATTCCTAATGTGGGCTTCTAAATGTGATCCGTAGCCTTATTTTGCTAAAAAAACTGGTTTTACTAACCTGTCACTCAAAGAAATAAGGTGCGCAAGGGGATTTCAAGGGATGCAAGGTGCCGGCCGCACCCACCGCCGTTCGTGCCCAACGCCGCCTTTCCGGACTTCTGCACCACCTCCTAATCCTCTGTGCCGCCTCTCGCTTTCCCTCCAGGGTCTTGCAAAAAAAAATTAGTTTTTTTAAAACCCAGTATATAATTGCAGTATTTAAAGCTTGTATTTCACTTTGATTAATGCAACAACGGTCCCAGAAGTAGTCTTGCAAAAAATGGGTGTTTTTTTCAACCCAGTATATAATTGCAGTATTTAAAGCTTGTATTTTACTGTGACAAATGCAGTAAATGGTCCAGATGAAGAGTCTTGAAATAAATGGTTGTTTGTTTCAACCTAGTATAAAATTGCAGTATTTAAAGCTTGTATTTCACTGTCACAAATGCAACAAATGCCGTAAATGTATTATCTTGTCCAAAATTGGTGTTTTTTTTTAAAACTAGAATATATCAGCAGTATCTAACTCTAGTATTGGACTTTCAGAAATGCCTTGCAAAAAAAATGGGTGTTTTTTTTTTAACCCACTATATAATTGCAGTATTTAAAGCTTGTATTTCACTGTGACAAATGCAGCAAATGCACCATATGTGGGTTCTTTCAAAAAAATTGTGTTTTTTTAAAACCCAGTATATAATTGCAGTATTTAAAGCTTGTATTTTACTGTGACAAATGCAGCAAAGGTACCAGATGTAGGGTCTTGCAAAAAATGGGTGTTTTTTTCAACCCAGTATATAATTGCAGTATTTAAAAGTTGTATTTCACTGTCACAAATGCAAAAAAGGCCGCAAATGTATTATCTTGCCCAAAATATGTTTTTTTTTTAAAACCAGAATATAACAGCATTATCAAACGCTAGTATTGGACAGTCAGAAATGTAGCAAAAGCCGCAAATGTATTATTTTGCCCAAAATAAGTTTTTTTTTTAAACCAAAAATATAATAGCAGTATTTAAAGCTTGTATTTCACTGTGACAAATGCAGCATAGAACCCATATTTAGGGTCCTGCAAAAAAAGGGTGTTTTTTTTTTAACCCAGTATAAAATTGCAGTATTTAAAGCTTGTATTTCACTGTCATAAATGCAGCAAAGGACGGAAATGTATTATTTGGCCCAAAATGAGTGTTTTTTTACAACCAAAAATATAATTGCAGTATTTAAAGCTTGTATTTCACTGTGACAAATGAAGCAAAGGCCCCAGATGTAGGGTCTTGCAAGAAATATTTGTTTTTTTTAAAAACCCAGCATATAATTGCAGTATTTTAAGCTTGTATTTCACTGTGACAAATGCAGCAACGGCTCCAGATGTAGGGTCTTGCAAAAAAAGGGGTGTTTAATTCAACCTAGTATATAATTGCAGTATTGAAAGCTTGTATTTCACTGTCACAAATGCAGCAAAGGCCCCATATGTAGTGTTTTGCAAAAATAAATAGTTTTTTTTAAAACCAGTACATAATTGCAGAATTTAAACCTTGTATTTTACTGTGATTAAATGCAGTAAAGGTTCCAGATGAAGGGTCTTGAAATAAATGGGTGTTTGTTTCAACCTAGTATAAAATTGCAGTATTTAAATCTTGTATTTCACTGTCACAAATGCAAAAAATGCCGTAAATGTATTATCTTGTCTAAAATTTGTGTTTTTTTAAAACCAGAATATATCAGCAGTATCTAACTCTAGTATTGGACTGTCAGAAATTCAGCAAAGGCCGCAAATGAATTATTTTGCCCAAAATGTTTTTTTTTTTAACTAAATATAATTGCAGTATTTAAAGGTTGTATTTCACTGTGACAAATGAAGCAAACGTCCCAGATGTAGGGTCTTGCAAGCAATACGTTTTTTTTTTTTTTTAAACCCAGCATATAATTGCAGTATTTAAAGCTTGTATTTCACTTTGACAAATGCAGCAAAGGCCCCAGATGTAGGGTCTTTCAAAAAATGGGTGTTTTTTTTTTAACCCAGTATATAATTGCAGTATTTAAAGCTTGTATTTAACTGTGACAAATGCAGCAAATGCACCATATGTGGGGTCTTCCAAAAAATGTTTTTTTTTCTTAAAACCCAGTATATTATTGCAGTATTTAAAGCTTGTATTTCACTGTGACAAATGCAGCAAAAGCCCCAGATGAAGGGTCTTGCAAAAGATGGGTGTTTTTTTTAACCCAGTATATAATTGCAGTATTTAAAGCTTGTATTTCGCTGTAACAAATGCAACAAAGGCCCCATATGTAGGGTCTTGCAACAAATGGGTGGTTTTTTTTTTAAACCCAGTATATAATTGCAGTATTTAAAGCTTGTATTTCACTCTGACAAATGTAGCAAAGGCCCCAGATGTAGGGTCTTGCAAAAAAAGTGTTTTTTTTTTTAAAACCCAGTATATAATTGCAGTATTTAAAGCTTGAATTTCACTGTGATAAATGCAGAAAAGGTCCCAGATGAAGGGTCTTGCAAAAGATGGGTGTTTTTTTTTTAACCCAGTATATATTTGCAGTATTTAAAAGTTGTATTTCACTGTCACAAATGCAAAAAAGGCCGCAGATGTATTTTCTTGCCCAAAATTGGTGGTGTTTTTAAACCAGAATATAACAGGACAGTCAGAAATGCAGCAAAAGCCACAAATGTATTATTTTGCCTAAAATAAGTGTTTTTTTTTAAACCAAAAATATAATAGCAGTATTTAAAGCTTGTATTTCACTGTGAGAAATGCAGCATAGAACCCATATTTAGGGTCTTGCAAAAAAAAAGGGTGTTTTTTTTAACCCAGTATAAAATTGCAGTATTTAAAGCTTGTATTTCACTTTGATTAATGCAACAACGGTCCCAGAAGTAGTCTTGCAAAAAATTTATTATTTTGCCCAAAATGGGTGTTTTTTTAAAACCAGAATATAACAGCAGTATCTAACGCTTGTACTGGACTGTCAGAAATTCAGCAAAGGCAGCAAATGAATTATTTTGCCCAAAATGTTTTTTTTTTTTAAACTAAATATAATTGCAGTATTTAAAGCTTGTATTTCACTGTGACAAATGAAGCAAAGGCCCCAGATGTAGGGTCTTGCAAGCAATATATATATTTTTTAAAACCCAGCATATAATTGCAGTATTTAAAGCTTGTATTTCACTTTGACAAATGCAGCACAGGCCCCAGATCTAGGGTCTTGCAAAAAATGGGTGTTTTTTTTCAACCCAGTATATAATTGCTGTATTTAAAGCTTGTATTTCACTGTCATAAGTTCAGAAAAGGCCCCCCATAGGGTTTTGCAAAAAATAAAAGTTTTTTTAAAACCAGTATATAATTGCAATACTTAAAGGAATTCTGTCATCAGGTTCCACCCCTGTCAGCTAAAGATATGCTGATGTTCAGGGCCTCATCAGGATTCCTAACGTGGGCTTCTAAATGTGATCCGTAGCCTTATTTTGCTAAAAAACAGGTTTTACTAACCTGTCACTCAAAGAAATAAGGTGCCCAAGGGGATTTCAAGGGATGCAAGGTGCCGGCCGCACCCACCGCCGTTCGTGCCCAACGCCGCCTTTCCGGACTTCTGCACCGCCTCCTAATCCTCTGTGCCGCCTCTCGCTTTCCCTCCATCCCCCCTCCTCCCTCCTCCTGCTGTAAGATCTCGTGCATGCGCACAGGACTCTGCGTGATGCGCCCGTGCGGACTTCTCGATTTGGCTTCTTAGAGCGAAGTGCGCATGCGCCGGCACTTCGCTCAACCAAGGTATGACCTGTACTCTGGCTCCAGCCTCTCAGAGCCCTGTGCGCACGCGCGATATCTTACAGCAGGAGGAGGGGGGAGGGAGGGAGAGCGAGAGGCGGCACAGAGGATTAGGAGGCGGTGCAGAAGTCTGGAAAGGCGGCGCTGGGCACGAACGGCGGTGGGTGCGGCCGGCACCTTGCATCCCTTGACATTCCCTTGGGCACCTTATTTCTTTGAGTGGCAGGTTAGTAAAACCTGTTTTTTAGCAAAATAAGGCTACGGATCACATTTAGAAGCCCACATTAGGAATCCTGATGAGGCCCTGAACATCAGCATATGTTTAGCTGACAGGGGTGAAACCTGGTGACAGAATCCCTTTAAAGCTTGTATTTCACTATGACAAATGCAGTAAAGGTTCCAGATGAAATGTCTTGAAATAAATGGATGTTTGTTTCAACCTAGTATAAAATTGCAGTATTTAAATCTTGTTTTTCACTAATCTTGTCACAAATGCAAAAAAGGCCGTAAATGTATTACCTTGTCCAAAATTTGTGTTTTTTTAAAACCAGAATATATCAGCAGTATCTAACGCTAGTATTGGACTGTCAGAAATGTCTTGCAAAAAATAGGTGTTTTTTTTTAACCCAGTATATAATTGAAGTATTTAAAGCTTGTATTTCACTGTGACAAATGCAGCAAATGCACCATATGTGGGGTCTTCCCACAAATCTGTGTTTTTTTAAAACCCAGTATATAATTGCAGTAGTTAAAGCTTGTATTTCACTGTGACAAATGTTGCAAAGGCCCCAGATGTAGGATCTCGCAAATAATTAGTTTTTTTAAAACCCAGTATATAATTGCAGTATTTAAAGCTTGTATTTCACTGTGACAAATGCAGCAAATGCCCCAGATTAAGGGTCTTGCAAAAGATGGGTGTTTTTTTTTTAACCCAGTGTATAATTGCAGTATTTAAAGCTTGTATTTCACTGTAACAAATGCAACAAAGGCCCCATATGTAGGGTCTTGCAACAAATGGGTGATTTTTTTTTTAAACCCAGTATATAATTGCAGTATTTAAAGCTTGTATTTCACTGTGACAAATGTAGCAAAGGCCCCAGATGTAGGGTCTTGCAAAAAAAGTGTGTTTTTTTTAAAACCCAGTATATAATTGCAGTATTTAAAGCTTGTATTTCACTGTGATAAATGCAGAAAA